>NW_026559196.1:0-74707 GCF_026930045.1 Uloborus diversus | reverse complement strand
GAAACAGAAGAAGGTAGGATTTTCAATCACTACTTATTGGTTAGCAATTGTACAGAGGATATGATGTTATTACAAAAGTAGAACCCAACAGAAACTCAAAAAGACGGGTTTACGCCCACTCAAAGCAAGAATTGAACTCTGGAAACCATAAGTTATGAAGAGTAATTTTTCTGTAAATATCTTCAGTTGCCATCATTGCCTACGGTCCACCATAGGCGTCGGAACGGGGGGGAGCTGAGGGAGCTTGAGCTTCCCCTGGAATATTTCAGACCGGCTTAGCTCCCCCGGAAAATTCTTGCACTGCTGCTTTTTGCCGTACATTGTTTACCTCAAACCTGATTTAAAAAATGTGATCTGCCTTTTTTGGGAATTTCGGAATTGCTACCCAATGAGCAACAAAAGCAGTGAGCAGACGGAATAGTCAGTGGACTTGAATTAACCTTACATTTTTTTTTCACTGTTTAAACACTCTTGATTGCCGAAATGCGAGAAAGTGGACTCCACTCCGCGGTCTGCGAAAATCAGTACCAGTCAGAGGCGTAGCATAACCAAACATTTTTTTTGGGGGGGGGGGGCACCAGAGCCATCACCAAGAAGGGTTTTGCTACCCCCCGCCCAGTTTTTCAGAAATGGCGTAACCAATTTCATATTAGTAATGAAAAAAAAAAAAAAAGCAGAAAGGAAACCTTTACGATTTTAAGAACATGTAATAGAAATGATAAGTGAACAAATAGAATAAAAGTGTCGAAAAGAGTTTTTTCTGCAAAATTTGAAAGCAAATGCAATCTCTGAGTGTTATTTAGGAACATCCAAGCAAGGTTGTGCATTATGATTTACCTCCGAGGAGCGCTGAAACGAACGTTTCGAACATTTTTTAACGAAGAGAAAGTATTCAGTGTTTAGTACAAATCTATGACAAGCGTCAGTCAAGTAAAAAATGAATACGTAAATAAACATAACTTCATAGGGGCTGCTGGCATTTTTAAAATTTTTTTTTCTTTTCTTTTCTTTTCTTTTTTTTTTGTAAAAATATCATGAAAATAGTGATTAAGTAGAGAAAATTATACGTGCCACCAAAATACATTTTAATTAGAGAAAAAGTTGAAACAGAGTAAGGCGAGATTAAAAAATGTCATGACTAGTCACACCACTGCTAGTGTGCTAGTTCTAAGTGTTTAAATACAAAAGGCGAAATTAAACGAAAATTTTATCGCGATGTTCTGGAGACATGACATCTAAAACAAAAGAAAGTGTAAAAACTAATATAAGTTTGAAATACCAAAAAATTCAAAATGTTTTTTTTTATTGACGGGGGCCGCAAACGCTTGTATTTCAAACAAATAAAAATATAAGGCTAGAAATTGAAAATTTCATTATGGAAAAACCATACCACTCAAATAATTTTGGAAATGAATAGCACCTGAAAGCGAAGACACATTGGCTTGGTTGGATAAAGCAGCGTGCTAATGAGGAAAAGGGTGGGAGTTCAAATCTGGGCCGAAAAATATCGTTTTAATGGGTTTTTGTTTTTCACCAGAATTTTAATCCAAGTTTCCACTAATATGCAAAATTCTAAGCTGTATATCTGTTGTTGTTAAAATCAGGAAACAAAACATTGATTTTAAGAGGGTAAATCGAAGTTTGACTTTGCAGAAGGATAAATTTCAATTTATTTTGCTGCTTTACTACGCATTGCTTTGGTCTATAGCATCTCGAGGTTGCATTGAAATCAAAAAATTCTTCCTTTGAACTCGAATGCTTCGCGTGGATCAACTAGACATCTAAAATTGCGTTTCTGGAATTTCACTATCGGAAAATTGCTGAAGACGGATCCTGAACCTCTCCTCCCAGTAACATTGCCAACCATCATCTAAAACTGCGTTTTGACGACTATTTTCGAAAATTTTATTAATGGGCTTCAGTCCCTCCACCTCCGCCAATATAATTTAAAATAATCTTAAATTTCGTTTAAGGTCTTACCTTTCAAATAATTACTGGGGTAAAGCACCCGAAAACTCACCCATAACATCATTAAAAGTCAAATAAAATTGTTTTTGGAGCTCCAATTTGGAAAAATTTCCAGTCTTCATAACGATATCAAAGATGGCACACAGCTGCTTTTCTTAGATTGTTCATTTCGACAAATTTCTGGGAGGGGGAATTTCTCCTCTAATTAACATCTCCGAATAATGTCTAAAACTGCGTTTTCAGAACAACAATTTTGAAAAATTTCCAGGAAGAACCCTAAAATACCAACCTCCTTAACGTAATTAGAGAAAAAATATAAAATGTTTCAAGTTTCAATTTCGAAAAATGCCGAGGAAAACGCTCCCAGGCCACTTCTCCACCTTAGCATTAACAAAGATCATCTAGAATACATTTTTAAGATCACACGAATTAGAAAAAACATCCTATTTTTGATTTTTGGGCTAATTTTTTTATAATTCTGGAACAAAAGATTAAGTGTCTAGCAAGCTGGGGGTGATGAGTCAGTTTGGCATTTAAATATGAGTAGCATGGGTGCTCCAGACATAACTAAAAAAGATTGCTAAGGTTGTTTGTACTTGTTCAAATAATTTCAACTTTCCAAAAACTTATCTCATTTTAAGTTATCTGACCCCTCAGATTATACTTTACGAAGTTACAATTATTTTTGTTTTCTTTGCTTTCTAAATTACGGTTTTTTCGTCACTTACAGATATATTTTCATGACAAAATTGTTACTTTTCATCTACTATTGCAGAAAAAAACCCAACAATATTATTATATTATTATTTTATAGTTTCTATCAAAGTCTTTTACAAAAACTTATCTGAACAATATAATATATAACGAACACTTCATTTTAACACGTTATCAACGTTCTGTTTCTCCGCTCTCCTGTTTCATCTATTCGCCTTTTTCTAGTTCTCAGAAAATAAGAAATTCTTCTAAATGCTACGCTGTCGAAGCCTCCCCTTTCTTCCAAAATTATTACAGAGCACCTCAAATTTTGTTTTCAAGGCTCCGATTCCCTGAAAATTACCGGAAGAGAGTCCCTGGATATCTTGCCATCCAACAACATGGGATATTATGTAATGTTCCGTTTTTGGGACTTCAATTTAAAAAAATTGCTGGGCCCCTAACACCAACAAATATGATCCACAGTCGCGTGTTTTAGCGATTAGAATTTCGAAAAAACTAACTAGAAGGAACCTCTGAACCTTTTCTGATAACACCATTGAAAAACGCTCTCTAGTAGGACTTCAAGTTTAAAAGTTTCCAAAGTAGAGCCCTAGTACAGTCTTTTCCTCTGACATCATTGAAGGTTGTCTACAATTACGTTTAAGACTTCAAAATCGAGAAATATTGGGTGGGAGATGTAATTCGATTCGAAAAATCGATCGAGGACAATCCTTCGAGTCATATTTTCACTAAAGTCAACAAATATGGTATACAATCGCGTTTTTAAGACATTAATTTCGAAAAATTTTCAGGGAAGGTACCGTAAAGTGGGGCTACTTGAGCCCCCAGGGGCTACTTGAACCCATGAGAAAAAGTCTTTAAAATCTGTCCTAGTCCTATAAAATTCAATGTATCGACTTAAAAAACCTTCTCCATGACAGGTAGCAGTACTAGGCAGAGGCTGGTGCATGAAACAAAGTTTCTGCTATTCCTGCTTTTTTCTTATTAAGGTTATGATAGCAAGTTGTTTAAATATTTGTTTTTAGTGTCTACAAACTTTCACATGTAACTTCATGGAAACATCTGATATCATCAAGGTGAAGATAGTTTTATGTTTGCATTCTTTGTCTTTATAAAATAACAGTTTATGTTTGCATTCTTTGTCTTTATAAAATAACAGTGTTTTAAGTATATAGCTATATAGTTAACACGGTAACTGGTATAAGTTAGTAAAAGTGCACTGGTTGCCTTAAAATGGAGCTACTTGAACCCAGCGTTCAAGCTGCGCCGGACCACATTTCATCACTAAATTATGTTAAGTAAGGTTTGTAATCGTTTAAAGTAAAGAGGTTAGTTACTATTTATATCCGTTTATTTGCAGATCTGGAGATAAAAAGGGTTCGAATGTAAAAGAGAACACCTGCAAGCAGGAAATATGTGGATTATTGGGAGAAAAAAATTACAATTGTGTCTGGATTCAATTAACTCCTGAGAAATGTCTCAGAGAGTGGCCTCAGAACATTATATCAACTTTAAAAAGGAAATTAAAAGACTGTTCACAAAACAAGCCTGGGCATCCTGTAGTATTTAGTAGCGAGGAAGTCAAGCATTCAATATTATAATATCATAGAAAATAAATCCACCCAAACTATTAAAGAGAGTAGTTTCCATTATCTCTAATGTTTAAATAATGCGCATTTTAATTGGTTTTAGCTGCAGTTTGATTATATTCCTCTTTGAGAAATTTTGTTTTCCTAAAAATATTTTTTATGTATTCGTTGATTCTATATTATGTTATATAAATAGTTAGCTCACTAGAATGTAGTTTTGAATTAAATTTCAATACTATTGGTTCTTCTTGATCCCACCACCTGTTTTGCAGCCTTTTCTAATGGATTTGCTGAGTTGGACCGTGGATTTACTGAGTTGGGTTCAAGTAGCCCCAGCGCGGGGCTACTTGAACCCAATTTTTAAAAATAGGAAAAAAATATAAAAGGTTAAAATTGTTGAATGAAAAAGGTTTAAGGTGGTAGCAGAACGTCTGAAAAGCGGTAAAAACAAGGTTAGTAGCGCATATTAGGTGTTTAATCAACAAATCAGTATAAAACTCGATAAAATTTTGAAATTTCGGGTCCAAGTAGCCCCAGTTTACGGTTTTCAAAACTTTTCTCCCCTTAACATTACCAAAGATCGCCTAAAAATTCGTTTTTAGAACAAGAATTCTGAAAAATTTCCGGGGGAGGATCCCCGAAACTCCTCTATTTCTACGTGCTCATCATCGAGTACTGACGGACCTTCTTTCAAAACCAGAAGTTTTATCACCTCATTCTCTCCACAAACAATTGATACAACATAAAAAAGAGATGGAAGCTTCGAAGCTAATTTCATATGTAGAAAAAAAAATTAAAGTCCCCCCACCAATTATTTTAAGGGGCCACTGCTTCTGCCCCTTACATACAAGACACTTCTCATAATGTGTCCCAGCTCCCCCAACTTCTACAAAGTTCTTACGCCTCTGCGGTCCACAACTCGATTTCAGTAGTTTGAATGTTGAGACGGTATAAAGTAATTTCTTTTTCATCATGAGCCAATTGTAGTCTCATTCTAAATTTTTTCGCACATTTTTAATAGTGAAAGGGATGTTTTCAATTATTTCTTATCGATTAGCAAGCGCACAGTGGGAAAAACAGCGTTATTCTGCGCCATCGAAATATTTAATAATTGATTTTCAATATGATCCCATTGCATTCCGAAATTTTTACCACGAGTAGACCACATTTATAAGCAAAAAACGATTTATTTTTCAGGTTTTTAAAAAATCTACAGGTCAAATAATGACCTTAAAATATTAATGTCGCATAACCTTGCCAAGTGACATATTATGTGGAAGCCTATTCCTAGAGCTTTAAAACTACACCTTTACGACAATCTAGCTTCCATAGAAGCTGAGTTAAAGTAGGATTGCCAGATTTCTGAAATATTCAACCGGGACGCAGGAATACTCCTCCCTTTCCCCAGCCTGAGTAGCGAGTATTAAAAAAAAAAAAAAAAAAAGCACAATAGGGTGGAGTGAAAAAAAAAAAAAAAGAATTTCTGATTTTTAGAAACGAGTACCTTTTAATTACTGCGGCGTATGAGGCTTAGTAACAAATTTATGAAATATTTCATTTTTACGACCTCATTTTGAGTCCGTGCATTTGACTTCAAATTTTGAAATTTTTGATTTTCTTTAGATGTTTCAATTTTTTTTTCAAGTATTAGAAACGAAAAAAAAAAAAAATGATAGCGGCTGGTTCTTAAATGGCTGAACAAAGCCTAAAATATAAGAAGCATTTTTAAAAACTATTTTAGATGATTTCAGTCTGCGTATTTCGTCCAAAGTTCATCAAATTTCCGATATTTTCAACATTTTTATAATTTACTAGCGGTACCCGCACGGCTTTGCCTGTAGTAGAAAATTAAAAGGTCATTTGGTTCACCTGTATGTTTACAAATAAAGGATGATGAATTTCTTGCCAATTTGCTACGTTAATTTGCTCGCCCTTGTTATGGTAAGTTGCTCGTCCACGTTATGGTAATTTACTTGTTCATGTTATGATAATTTGCTCGGTAAAATGTTTTTAAAATTGGAATAGAAAAAGAACAAAATCAAATTTTTAGAAAATTGCTTCGAGGTGCACACTCTCATGCTACAAACTAATTTTTTACCAAATTTCATGAAAATTGCCCGAACGGTTTAGGCGTTATGCGCGTCACAGGGATCTTTGAATTTTTTTGATCACAAAATTTGAGCTTTATTATTTGTAAAGATAAAGAATATTTCCTTTCAATATTTATTTAAATAGTATTCAAAATTGCTCTTAATCCTTTTGTTTTTACCTCACAACGTGCAATTCGTTAGTAGTAGCTACATTTTTTAGTAGTTATCTTTACTAATATTATAAAGAGAGAGGGCGGATTTTTGTGTGTTTATATGTTCGAAGTAATCTCCGGAACCAGTGCACCTATTTGAAAAATTCTTTCACCATATGAAAGGTGCTTTCTTACTGAGTAACATCGGCTGTAATTCGAAAAAATCCGATAAATAGTTCTTTTTTTATTCAAATTTAGGCCCAAATTTCACGTAAATTGACTTATTATTGGCTATTAAAGGGGTGAAAAATTACTTGCACATATTAGTATTTTATATCGTTGAAAAGAAGAATTTTCCGCGTTCTAAGCAATTTGTTTTAATGCTCTAACTTCATTACGACAGGAACAATTTGCGTTTTTATCTCGAACGTTTTTAGGCTTAGCTGAAATTTTGGCAATACTTTCTTCATTAAATCTATCAATAAAAAGTGAAGGAATTGTCCCACAGTTTTATTTTTGACACCGTTGGAAAAAGCGACATTTTTTACTCCAGAAATATCTCGACCCATGGTCGAAAAAAAAAAAAAAAAAAAAAAACCTATCTCCAAAGGAAAAAAAGTTACAATCCGTTAAAAATAAAGTTTGAATAAATCTAATCGCCATTAAAATAACTGATGTTTTGTTCCGGATTGTCATGGTTACGTCTTCTAGCTTCGCTTCATTTTAATTTCTTAAAGGACCACAAACTTGGCGCCACGGAATTATAAGCAATGGGGAAATGTTTTCGCCAATTCGGCATATTTTACGATCTACGTTATGATAATTCCCCCAGACAATGTAGAAATTGGAAAGAGTTTGAAAACAAGGAATCTTAACAATTTTCCCAATTGTCGCCAAATTTGTGGACGGCAAAGATCAAGGGCTAATGTACTTCGGCCATGGCGTTGCTGATAGTAACAAAACCAAACAATTATAGCCCATAATTGACGATAGCGCCAAACCCCCAGTTATCGAAATATCTTCGAAATTACTAATGAAAAGAAACCAGTGCATCGTAAAAGCAGGGGGGATGGAAGTTGTATTTGTACGCTCTTTTATATTTAATTCTAAAGAAGAACATTACTATGATTTAGCTTTCAAAACTTATTGATATCCAAACAAAATATCAATGTGAACAGTAACCAAGTTCGATCGAAATGAGGTTCTGGGTAGACGGTGTCACCGACAAGATTCTGATCTCAACGGATAACAAGTTCCATAGCAGTTCCTCATGGAAATTGGACTGCCCCGTGTTCTTCAATTCATTTTGAAAACAATTTTTTACTTTCTTTGATCCCGGATTTAAACTTAGCAAGTTACTGTATAATTGGAGCAGTAAAATGTTTTGGAAATTTTTTTATTGACGACAAAACTTGCAGCTAATTTAAAATCCGGAATCAAAGAAAAAAATATAATAATTAGAATTTTGACATCTTGAATTCAAATTATGTTTTTCGCAATCACGAGTGTGTGTATGTAGGCGTGTGTGTTTGTGTGTGTGGGGGGGGGGGGTATGTGTGTTTGTGTGCAGGGGGTATGTGTATGTGTGTGTAGGCATGTGTGTTTGTGTCTGTGTGCTGGCATAAGTGTGTGGGTACTTGTGTATATGAATGTGTGGGTGTGGGGGGGGGGGGGGGTATGTGTATGTAGGCATATGTGTTTGTGTCTGTGTATAGGCATGAATGTGTGGGTAGTTGTGTGTGTGTGTATGTGTGTTTGTGTGTGTGTTTGTGTGTGCATGCGTGTATGTTTGCATGCGCGTGTGTGTAGGACATGGATGCAACCTGGAGACGGCTTTCACTATAGGAGCAGCATCGTGAGGACCCGGTCGACGGTGATGCTGCAGAGGGTGGCGGTGGGAAAATAAAATCAAAGGACATCAAAACAGTCAAGTGAGAACAATAAGCAATCGTGATTGCTCAAAAATTAATTCGAATTTTTTTGGCATCTTGAATTTAAATTATGTTTTTCGCAATCACGAGCGTGTGTGTGGATGAACGCGCGTGTGTGGGTGCGTGTGTGTATGTATGTATGTATGTATGTGCGTGTTGTGTAGGCAGCGCTATATGTATACGCGCGCGTGTGTGTATTAGGCGTTCGTGTGTGAGTATGTAGGCATATGTGTTTGTGTCTGTGTGCAGGCATGAGCATGTGTATATGTGTGTGTAGGTGTCTGTGCGCAGGCATGAGTGTGTGTAGGATGTGGACGCAACCTAGAGACGGTTTTCGCAAGAGGAGCAGCATTGTGAGGCCAGTCGACGCGACGGTGCTGCTGGCAGAGGGTGCTGGTGGGAAAAGAAAATGATAGGAATTCAAAACCCTCAAGTGAGAACAATAAGCAATCGTGATTGCTCAAAAATGTTTTCTGAATGAATTGAAAAACATGAGACAGTTCAACTTCTATGAGGAACAGCTATGAAACTTGGTATCCTTTCAAATCTGAACTATTTTATCGGTGACACCGGGCTACCCAGGGCCTCATTTTGATCGAACTTGGCTCCTTTTCACATTTATGTTTTGTTGGGATTTAGTTTTACAGCTATCCACAGCGTTCAGTAATGACCACAGCCCTGCTATTTCAATTACAATAGAGAAAATAATGCCTTTTAATTCAGAGCAATTCCATGTGTAACAGAAACACAATTTTTTTTTGTTTTTGTTTTTTAAAGGTTTAAGCGATTACAGTGAAATTATTTTCATTTCAGCTGATTTTTTTTTCTCTGCACTTCATTGTTAAAATATGAAAAACAAGACTGAGTAAAAAAAAATATATTCCTTTTTCCTAAATGTTTTGTGCTATTTTCTGCTCCGTGATAAAATGACACTTTTCTGAACCAAGTTTTTGGACTTCTTAGAACAAAACGATATTTTTGTGAAATTGTGTAACAATTCAATCTTTTAACTGACGAATACTTTCGTGATAGAGAAGTAGCAATAAGAAACTGTTAATTTAAATAATTTTTCATGCACTAGGTTGACAAATACAAGTTTATGCGTTTTGACGGAATGATTTTTAATTAAATTGAAAATTGTTGCCTTTAACTTATATGACACTACTGTACACTGGTGTGCAAAAATTAAGGACGAAGTCGAAAAATTAGCATATCAGCTGAACGAAGAGGCAGAGCGGACAGAAAGACCAATCAGGAGATTAAGTAAGGTGATGTACGGTAGCACATGCGCAGATATGCAGGCAAACGTAATGGGGGAGTGTCTGAGTAGTATAAAGCATGTTGTCGGTGTAAGATCAGTATTTCTGGCAAAGAGATTGCACGCCGTATAGCAGTTAAAATCACACCGAGTTGCTGCCTCAGCGAGAAATGGCGAATAATCAATCTGTTAGACGACATCTGGATGCTTTTACCCGAGGTCGAATCATTAGGAAGTTGGAGGAAGGCCGCAGTGTGACAAGTGTGGCTGCAGAGTTCGGAATTGCTCACAGCATCGTTTCACGACTTTGGAGACAATTTCAAACGACAGGAACAGCTATCCGGGGGGGGGGGGGGGTTCAATAGTGGTCGTCCACGAGGAACCACACCCGCAGATGACCGGTATATTGTCTTACAGGCCAGAAGAAACAGGCGGCAGACAGCGGGAGAAATCGCTAGACACACTACACAGGCAACTGGACGACCGATATCGCGTTATACCGTGGCCAGAAGACTGCACGGTGGTGGTCTGTTTGCACGACGCCCTATACGGTGTGTACCTCTAACGCCTGCCCATCGGAGAAGGCGTTCTCTGTGGTGCCGGAAACACCGGAATTGGAGAGACAATGAATGGGGACGAGTACTCTTTACAGATGAGAGCAGATTCATTCTGAGTAGCGATTCTCATCGCATACGCATCTGGAGAGAGCGGGGAAGCCGCAATCATCCCTCGAACATCATTGAAAGGGACAGGTATGAAGGTCGCGGTGTTTTCGTTTGGGGAGGCATCATGCTTGGCAGTCGTACAAACCTTCACATCTTCGACGCAGGTTCAGTCAACGGGACCCGTTATTGTAACGAGATTCTTCTTCCATATGTGCGTCTTTTTAGAGGCGCTATGGGTCCGCAGTTCCTTTTCAAGGAGGAGAATGCACCATGTCATCGCACAGTAGCTGCCGAACAGCTCTTAGAGAGTGAGGATATTGAACGTATGGATTGGCCGGCACGATCTCCGGATCTCAATCCCATCGAGCATGTATAGGATTTTCTAGACAGACGCTTGGCAGCTCGTACCTTACCACCAGTAACGATTCGGGAGCTTCGATTGGCGCTGCAAGAATGGGCAGCAATGCTTCAACAACTCATTGACACCCTCATTCTCAGCATGGGCAGACGCTGTGAAACCTGCCTAGCAGTCGGGGGAGATTATATCCCCTACTAAAGACCGGATGTTTCTTGCTGGACACCCATCACAGGGATGTTTCGGACTTCAGTCGCATTGCGCTCCATGCTACTTTTTCAATAAAGCTTCTTTTTATCCATCTGATTTCTCTTTTAGTAAGTGTTGCTTACATTACACATGTCCTTACGTATTGGGGATCTTACGGTATTAAATGTGTTGATTTGGAAAGCTTTTGTACAATGTTATATTGAAAAAATCGTCTCGTCCTTAATTTTTGCACACCAGTGTAAGTTGTTTACGTGTCCATAGTTAATAATCATGGAAGGATTAAGGACCATTGCCTCGAGATTTTGGTTTTTTTATTTATTCACACATAAGACATTATGAGAAAGATTTTCAGCGTAAAGAAAGGAAATACGCCACTCGGAGCATCCGAGGTTATCGAACCCACGTTTACTGCTTTTGAAGCAAAGTTTCTACCACAAAGCCACGAAGGCCCCAGCGCATAATGAATGAGGCATAATGAGTGATGTAGTTTACCTTTTTCTTTGCCAAAGAAAAAGCATCCGCTTCACTTGCAAAAGGGCTGGGTTCCGGTAGCGTGGTCCACTGGATGTTTTTTTTTCGCTAGACGGATGGATTATGAGAGCGTGGTTGCTGGGCGAGTTTGGCGATAAACAATAGAGCTTCGGAACTATTTTTACATTTGAAAGATGTTATTTGATGTCTTTTTTGTTTATTTGGCGAAATATTTTATATGCAAAAATTCTCTTCACTCGCTAAATAGAGTTTTAAAGCAACTGTAAATCTAATTTAATAATTTGACGAAAAGTTTTAAATTCCAAAGAAACTTTAATAGGTTTTTTTCTTTGAAAAGGTGTGTACGCATTTTATACAAAGAAAAATGATCATTTTACATCAGAGGGGGAGGGGGGGTCAATTTTTATTTATTCAACGAACTTTCATTAAATTTTTAGCACGGGCATCGCTGTGCGGGTACTGCTAGTTTATGTATAAAGATAAGGATACAATTCCTAAGAAAGCAATAAATGCCATGCTTGCTACAGAGAAGCCTTAATTCAAAATTTTTATTATGATTACGATTAACATTGCTGTTGTAAGGCAACGAATTTTTGTAACAATGGGTTTTATATTTATTCATTTAATGGGGAAATGACATGAAATTTACTGTTTTCCATCATAACATTTTTAAACTAAGTTTTTTAGGAATAAATTATAGCCAATGTTGCTTCCTGATAATGTAGCTATCTTTGGTGAAAAACTTGTTAATATCGGTCCAGTAGAATTGAAGCTTACCTCAAACATACATACAGCAGTAGCGATTTATGTATAAAGATGAAAACAAAGCTGAAACATTTTCGCCCCCCCCCCCCCCCCCCCGCGTCGTGAGGTCTTGCGATACGTAGTTTCGCCACTGGTAGATACTGAAAAATACTTTCCATGTTTAAGAATGCGTGATTTTAATTTAATTTTTTTATTTATCGTAAATAGCTATGACTATGAGTAAATTAATTTACCTTTACAAGAATTTATTCTTGGTTGGTTGTAATTAATAATGTCTGAACTATCACGGTAAGTTATTTCTTTGATTATTTATATCAAGGTCCACTGACGTATTGTATTTTTTATAATAGTTTAAGATTCTCAAACAATATTCTCCTATAGAATTCTCTACGTGTGAGGAAATGAAATTACAAGATTTTACTCTCAATTATTTAATTAATTACGAAGAAATTAGGTACAAATATGAATATTAAACATTCCTTAAACAATTAAGTCATAAAACCCTCATGATTTTTCTAAAATAAAATTGTTTTTCTTACAAATAGTGTTTGAACCAAATAAACCTAGTTTAAAAAAAAAAAAAAAAAAAAAACGTTTTTCTTTTTACCAACCCTGGTTGCATTATTTTGGCTTAAATCTTGCAAATCACGTGGCCCATGGGACACGAACTCACGATCTTCTATGTAACACCATAAAAAATCGCTTGGAGTTAGGTCCGTAGAACACGGTGCCCACGAAAATAGTTGATTGTCGTCATCAGAACCTCATGATATCCAACGTCTACGAAGCTCGTCATGGAGGAAATGGGGAATGTCTGTTAGATAATGGGGATGCCCCATCTTGGTGGAAAATGAACGACCATTGATCGTGCCATGTTACAGCGACATTACGATAGGTTCACCTATCGAACATTTGAGAAACAAAACATGTACAGTTTCTATCCCCATTAAAGTAAACGTTGTTGCTGCATTGGTAATACGTTTCTTTCATAAGCCTTCCAAACCCTGGTGGGGATTGCTGCCGAACGCTGAACCTTCGCGGTACCCCTCGACAATTCTTGCGCCACCCCAGGGGGCCGTGACACCCAGTTGGAGAACCCCTGGAATAGAGCTTGACTTAAAAAGACAAGTATATGAATTAGCGATAACCTCCAATTAAGTAACTCCTTTGTTACTTTCTTCTATATCTAATATATAGAAGAAAGTATTGGATTCGTGCAAATTTTCGAATTTCGAAGCATTCGAACGTTTTGAGGTGTGCTGAGTCCATTTCGACTATTTTTGGAAAATGTCTGTCTGTCTGTCTGTGTGTATGTCTCACGTCTGTGTGTGACCAGTTTTTTGTGGCCGCTCTACAGAAAAAACTACCACATGAAATTGAAAGAAATTTGGTACACATATGTGCCAATATGTGAACTTGTGCCCATTGGGTTTTGGCGCGAATTCCTCCAAGGGGGGTGGAGCAATGGGACGTTTTTTGAGTTACGCGTGCTTGCTATTCCTCAGGAAGTAACTGGCGGAATCAAACACAATTTGGTCCACATGTTGCCCCTAACAGGAGCAAGTGCTGATTCAATTTTTGTGCCAATAGCTCAAACGGGGGTTGAGTTATAGAACGTTTTTTGTCTTCAATTGTTACTGCTGTATCTCAAGAAATAACGAACGGAATCAAGTAAAAATTTTTTGATAAGTAGCCCTTAGTGAGTATAAGAGCCGATTTTATTTTGGTGTCAACAGCTAAAAAGGAGGTAGCGCAATCGCCCGTTCTTTTTTTTCATTGTGAGTGCCCTATCTCAAGAAGTAATGCTACGTTCTGGTTGAAATTTGGAATATATGTGAATCCATACGTAAACAGGCTATGGTTCAATTTTGACTCCAATCGCTCTAAGAGGTGTTGATTTTTTTTTTTTTTTTTTTTTTGCGAATAAAAATAGCTTTATTAATGCAACAATAAGAAAGATAAATTGTAATAGATTGTCGTCTGCGTATTTCTCGTGATTTTAATTGTATGGAAATGATCGGAAATATTATCTCAATCATAGACTAATAATAAGAATAGACCGAGCTATGGCAACCCTTTTGCTGCTCATAAACCAAACCATGTGACTGGTGGATATCCTAGCAACAGCGGGCGTTGATCGTAGCAGACGATCGAAATAAAATAAATAAAATTGATGGAACACAGAAGAATGATCTTTTATGGAGTCCGATTTGTAAATTTGTTATTCTAAGTTGTAAATATTTTGTTAATATAGTGAGTTTTTCGTTTAGATAGTATTGTGCATTTTCTTTAGTCAATTTCAATAACTCTCTAAGCAATTAAATATTCAAGCGCCCAAAACGAATCGGCAAACGGTAAGATTTTTACCTACAATTTCAATTTAAGATACCGATTAGTACATTTTTGCGTTAACGCAAAACGTTTACGCCAACGCTGACGTAGTAGTTCCGAATGAAATAAAAGTTACTGAAAACTGTGACCAAAAACTATTACTAGTGTCAAAATAATGCATAACTAAAAAAAAAAAAAAACAGTTCAATCTCTGCACTTGGAAATTTTTTTTTAATGAAAACACATTGTCTTAAACTACATGTCGAGTGTCAAACTATAGATAATGCTGCAATCTAGCAACCATGCTGCCAAAGTCTTCGCCAAGCCCTTCCACTAGTCACGTGATACATCTATGAACCAATTTTCTTCATCAGCAAGAATGAAAAAGCTCGGTCTACTCTTATTATTAGTCTATGATCTCAATGATTTAAAATTTTTAACTGTTGCCATCTAATGTTTGTTAATAAATAAAATATTTGTAATTAATTCAAGCAAGGCTTTTAAAATAACTTTCAATTTTCGCTCTTTGCTTTGCTTTTACAATAATTCAGACATTGGGATGATGGTTGTCAAGTTTTTGCATGTGTAATTTTGTTTTTGTTAGGAATATTGCTTCCTCGTCAAGCATGGGGAGGGATCAGAAAAAGGAAAAATATAGAAGAAAATTTCGTGATGGCTACAACATACTAGTTTTTTCTTGCTGCCGAGAATGTCCCGTGGATGAACGTTTAAGATTTCCAAGAGTTGAAAATTGCGTGAATTTTATACGAAGAGACCGAAAGCTGAAAAATATTTTGCGAGGCTTAATACTTCCTGACTACAACGGCGAAAATCGCGAAAATTAGTGCTTTTACAGTATTCATCAAATAAATAAGCTACAGTTACTGTTATAGAAGAGGATGATATTAAACTGCCCTGACCAGTTCACAATAAATACGAGCATTAGTGTTGTATAAGAGTATGATAGCAGAAATTTTACTAAAAAACAGAAAAAAGAAATAAATAGAAAATTCTTATTAATATTTCATGTTCAGATGAGCTAATTTATCAATTTAAACGTTTTTTCGTTCAATCCTCTTACGGTGTGTGTGTGTATTAAGGGGATCCAAAAAAAAAAAAAAAAAAAACCCATCGAAAGTTGATTTTTCAAGTCACACACCCTCCTATATTTGGCCTAAAATTTATAATTTTATTCAAAAAATTTACATTTTTTATACATATTTTTTTTAAATGTAAGGTAAATTATGCGAAATTATCAAGCTGAAAAATATAAACATTTAAGTAGGTAATTAGCGTTAAATAGAAATTTTTGTTCTCCTGCAACATTTAAGTCCTCCACATAGTACTCAAAGATATGGATTTTTTCAAGGTTAAGTTAATTTTTCATTTTAAACATGTTATTTTTTTATTATTCATTTGCAAATGTTAATCTGAAAATGTGTTCGCTAATAAATTTAGACCTTGATGTTTTATTTAAATTTACATGTAACTTTTTAAAAGATAAATAGATAAAAAAAAAGTCAATTTTTTGAAGAAAATTAAAAATTTTAGGCCAAGTGAGGGATATCTAAATGTTTTTTATTTCGAATAAACGTGCTTGTGGTACATGTGAAGTGTGGTGTATAAGGGGCAACGTTTTATCAACAGAAATTTCGAGCTTCTAAAAAAAAGTTTTTTTTTTCGCTTCGGCTAACATACAAGTGTTGGTTTATACTTTCAGACGCAAGTCGGCACGGTTTGCCGTTGTTCAAATTGTACGAAATTTTTTTTCCTCAATTGTTTTGACATAAGAGGAAAAATCTTAAAGGGTATGCGATTTGAAAAATCGACTTTCATTTTTTGTGGAACACTCTAGTGTGTTTTCCTTTTATTTACTTATTTTTTGAGCGCCTACATTTTAAAAGTAGTTTGTAGTTGCTACATTAAAAAAAATAGTTGCAGATGTAGTTAACTA
Organism: Uloborus diversus; assembly: GCF_026930045.1. Classification (NCBI taxonomy): domain Eukaryota; kingdom Metazoa; phylum Arthropoda; class Arachnida; order Araneae; family Uloboridae; genus Uloborus; species Uloborus diversus. The sequence continues at coordinate 58,230 of NW_026559196.1, read as the reverse complement.
CATTTGTAACAAAGTAGTTGTGGTTCGCTACAAAAAAGGAAAGTAGCTTTTCCAACAACTGAGCAAGGTTTCCAGGCTGAGCTGATTTTCGCGAAAACTCAACTCAACTCAAGCTCGGAGTTAAGAGCAAAATAGTATATTACAACAGACCACGAACTCGAAAGCCGCTTTTCAGACCTACACCAAATGGCCGTTTTGCAATAGTCAGGAGATTTTTCATTTCGTTCGAAACAGAACTCGTAATGCATTTTTAAATTTTTATTCTTTCTAAGAGGGTAAAAATCTTAGCGATTGAATATGATTGCGAAGCAATCTTCGGGGGTTGGTGAGCGTCAGCGTGCAGAGGAGGAGCAGGACAAGACTATGATTTTGGAAGACATTGGGCCCAATTTATTTGGTGTCCCTCCCCTCCAGCTTATTCTATATAGTGAAATATTTTGATACTTGCACATTGAAGGTGTTAACACAGCAATTCCAAATCTGGCGATATAGCTTACAAGCTTTATAGAGATGATATAGCACGTATTATGGCTTGACCGATGGCATTTTTTGGCCGATGAGCCGATGCCGATTGTTGGCCGATTGTTCAAAGATGGCCGATGCCGTTGGTCGATGGCAAAAAAAAAAAAAAAGTAACGGAAATAAATTGATAAGATTGTCAGGGATTTAAAGGATCATTTTTTCATTTCACTTTACTTCCTTTCTATGAATAAGGACTTGTAATTAAAAAAAAAATCAAATTTCGACCTAATTTCTATTTTACGATCACCCAATTTAAACTTCACAAGTTTTTTCGGCACATCTGTACACGCATATGTACCAAAGAACATACAGATGACCAAAATATCCATTTTGAACACCTCCTCAGTTAACTATCGCAAGTTCTCTTGTGATGTCTTCATACGCGTAAACTTGCGTCACTCAGAAACGTTATGAAATAGTAAGTTGAAAGCTCATACGCACGAAGTATGAGCTAAAAGTTCGAGGACAAGCAGCATAAAACCTTACCCTGAATAGTTCACATTACCGAAGCACATCTATCTACAAAATTATCATCCTGAACGACTATGCACTTCTGCCAACGTTCGTATAGCTTTTAGAAGCACTCCTGGCAGCCATTTTTCACAACCTCCTGTAAGGGCTCTTGCGCTTCTGCTTTAATTTCATCGTGGGGAAGAAGGCGACTTTCCTGTTGAGGATGCACGGTTTGATTCATCGACGCTCTGATATGACAAACAAATAACATAACGTTTCGTCGGACTTTGCTCCGTGTGACTCTTACCTGTTCCCATTAAAAAAACATTTGCATGGACGCCGCTTTCTTCCGTCAGGAGAAGATAAAGCTGCACCATAGTAGGTTGCGAAAAAGGCTTCCAAGAGTGTTTCCAAAAGTTATATGAACAATGGCAGAAGTACATAGACCCTCAAGGTGACAATTTGAAGGTGGATGTGCTTCGGTAATGTGAACTATTTTGGGTAATTTTTTATACAGCTTGTCCCCGAAATTTCGGATCGCACTACGTACAATCTATATAGGATGTACTTATGCTTCTCTTTTTTGACTGTTGTATAATGATAGAGAAAGAACAACAGCCAAAAAAAAAAAAAAAAAAAAAAGAAAAGGAAGAAAAGCAAAGACACTGTTTAATAACCAACTGATTTGTTTTTTTTTTTTTTAAATTGAACATGTAACTAAGATTTCAGCAAGATTATAATAATGTATGGATTATCTTAATATATATAAAAATCTTCTGTGCGGACGTTTGTCACCATAAGGCTTTTAATCGGCTGGACTGATTTTGATCAAATTTTTTGTGTGTGATTAAGTTGTGGCAAGCATGGTTTCGAAGCGCGATGGATCGAATTGGAAACGTTTTTGTTAATTAATTAATTAATTAAAACATTGGATGGTTACATCTCCCAAATGATTAATACTTATTTTAGCCTATTGTTGAGTGAGAATTTGAAATAAATATTTAACCCGTTGCCAAAGGACAATAAGAAAGCCAGCTCTGTTTTTTGTAATGAAATTTCCTACTGTGACATGTCAATTGAGAATAGATAAAACGTAGAGCGAGAGAGAGAGAGAGTGAAGCCTTCATTTCTTGAAAACAACGATTTTAGGTCCCGTGATATATTTTAAACTATAAAGTACTGGAAGAAATTGGCTAAACGTGTCTTCTTTCGTCGTAGCATGGCCCCACTGAATACTTAACGGCCGTGGCAATCGCTGAAACTCATGGCAACAAAGAGGGCGCCACTGGCTACCCCTGTTTTTGTTTCCACTTGGCGTGATTGTGAGCGTTGGCGCTTTGGCATCTGTGAATACGTGATTTCTCGACTTATTATCGGGCGTACGTCATTTGACGAAAATTTTAATTTCAAAAGAAGGAATGAGGAGAAAAAGCGCTGAATAAACATTGTATTACAAAGGTGAAGAGCATTTCTTATTGTTATTTTAATATCATATCAAAAATTACGCGTAAAAAAAATTTAACTAAACACAGAAAACATATGATTTTTTTAATATTAATGCGTAATTCTTAATATATTTTTTTCAAACTTTTTTTTTGTTGAAAGCTTTGCAAATAATTTTCAAATTTTTTATTGAAAATCCCCTGGGGTTTCCTTTTTGGATACAACAGTTCTAAGATTGATGATATATGGCAGGCAGCCCTCATTTCTAATTTACATGCTCATTTACATGCGAATTTTTTCTGCTCAATAAATTACATCGAAAAGAAAAAAAAAAAAAAAAACACGCTCCGCAATCTGTAAATACATTCATTTCTCAAAACTTGAGAGGGTCATTCATTGTCCCTTTTGACCCTGATGGGGATTAGAGGGGGGGTATAGGAATTTACGTTACCAATTGCCATTCTTTTTGCTCGTAATGTAGTTCATATTTTACAACGAACAGAATTTAATTAAAAATGTACGCTTGGGAACAGGCCCGCCATTTAAAATTCGCGGGGGGGGGGGGGCAAAGGTTTTGTGTTCGGGAAAAAACGGGGGAAAGTTCGGGAAAAAATTAGGCATTTTGCTCGTATTTTGAAAAAATACGAGCAAAATGCCTAATTTTAGTATGTTTGCAAAATTTAGTGGAGTCATAATTGCCCCCACCTCCCGTGATATCCCCACTTGACAGGCCTGGTTAGGAATATTCTTTTTCAAATGAAGAAGAACAATAGAAAAGTTAAAAATATGATGGCAATTTAAGAAAATGAACCATTAACATAATTTTAAAAACATTTAAAATTCAGAGTGTGACAAATACATGGTTCTACGACGGGTCCGTGGTTCTCGCACCAATATTTTACGGACACCAAAATAATGTCATTTATCTTTTTCCCCTTCCATTTTTAGCACATCTCATGTTATAATAACTTTAGTGTAGATTTTAGTAGTATATTAGTGCACTATACGCATAGAAATGCACAAACGTTTAGTGCACAAGAGCTATTTCGAAAAAGTGCAGATTTTTTTTCCTTACAAAAGGAAATTCATAGCATAATCAAAAAATAAATAAAAATAACATGGAGCTAGAAAAACTTTCATTTTCCCGAAGCTTAGTTTTTAATTAATTTTTTTAAGTGTCCGATTTTGAAAATAAGGCGTGGTCTTTATGACGTCACAAATGATGTACTTTGCTGCATCTGTCTACCGCGTTTCTACTTTATGATGATCAAGAAGCGAATTACATATTGCACTCTACGCTTACTATCAATCATATAGTTGCCAACACTTGTGAGTAAAGAAACTAATTGAATATTGTGCTCTGTGAGTGGCATCAGTGAATGGCATTTCATCATTTGCGATGTCATCGGCAGAAGCGTAAACAATGAAAGCGCCCTGATTAATGCATTTTTTAAAAAAATATTAAACTTAGTCAAGTTATTTTAAAAAATGGTCAGATCCTATGATTTTAAAAATGTTCTTTAAAAAAAAAACCCCTTAAACTTTCGGAAACGACCCTGTTGCTTCACACGCTTTGAGCATTAAAAAAATGTATATATATACACCCAATCCTCTTTTTATGCGGTGAATAGGGACCGCATAAAAAAATCGCGTAAAAAAATGCTTGAAACTTCACCAGTAGCTTTAAAAAGTTTTCGCAACTAAGTTAAAAAATATTTTTTTATGCGTTGGATAGGGACTGCATAAAAAGAAGTCTTACGTAGAAAATACCCAAACTATTATATTTAAACGAAATCAAAATAAACCAAGCGATGATAATTTTGCCGACTCCCGAAAAATTTCCCGAATTAAGAAATTTTTGGAAAGTCATAGTGACTTCCCATCGGATGCCCCTGTCGACCCTTGATGATACTACCACGCACTCGTTTGATAAATAATTTTCGCTCGTTTTATAAATAATTTTTATAAACTACACAAAAAATAGACCGCACAAAAACAGGTTTGGGTGCACACACACACATCGGAAGGCGCGGAGAGCGTTCACTTTAGCTCAGGTTCTATCCCCACCCCCAGGCTCCTACCTTACCTATAGCATCCCAGGTGCTATTACTTCAATATATTTTTCAATTGTTATAAAGTGTTCACGCAGTAAATAATTTTTATGATAAAGGTCAGATTCGGCCATAAAATATTTATTTTATTTACGGCCTCGTATTAACTATTCTAGAAAATCAACATTCATATTATGACGGGTGCAAATTTCTTGGACATTTCCATTTCATTCCATTTGTAGAAACAAGAAACCCAACGAGTAGGATCCTATCGCAATTCATGATCGTGAATAACTTAATTCGAACTGAAGGAGCAAAAATTCAATTTATTATTATTTTTTAAATTTATTTTTAACATTTAACAAATACATGCAATAGGGAAACTCCTCATATATCTACACATGAATTTGTGAAATTGATTTAAAAAAAAAGGGGGGGGGGGGGAACAGAATATTTTACAAAATATCAACACTGTTAATATTTTGTAAAATCCTAGCAGGGTAGAGTTCCGTACAAAATTTATTTTGTCCTTGCAAAAGCAAAACAATGATATGACTTTTTTTTTAGTTGCCATTTTTAAGATATTTTTAAACATACATTCGATTTGCGATAGCTCGAATGTAAAAAGACCGACGGAAAACTTCGACTTATCGAAAGTTTGACTTAACGATTGTTTTGGTTTTTGATATTTTAATATTAAAAACCATCGAATACTTTAATTAATATGTACATATAACAGACAAAATTACAGAACTTAAGTTTTTTAGCACAATATGCACAGTTTAATCAAACGTATTGATAGAAAAAAATCAAAAGCATGCTGGAACCGCTTGAATAGAGCTGAATCTACTTCAGGAAATGTGCACATCTTCATTCGTTTCAAATTCGGATTGCAAGTGAAGGTGAAATAATTATTCTCCCATAGTCACTTCTTTCTTTCTTTTTTTTTTTTCGTTCTTTCGAAATAAATTTCGAGTAATCTTAGAAAAAATTTCGAGTTGAAAGAAGTTAACTTCGAGTTATTTAGAATAATTAGAATGGAATTAAAGACAAAAAAGTCGAAACTTGATAAAAACTTCGAGTTATAGTAATATTTGAGTTATCGGACTTCGAGTTATCGCAAATCGACTGTATTTTTAAGAAACTTAAAACATTTAGCGATGTAAAATCCTATAAACATTGAATTCTAGTCATAAAAAACTATTTTCTACACTTGAAAAGTGAACGAGAAAGGAGCTTTGAACTAGAAACTTTGAAAGAAATTTGATCGCCAAGTTTGCGAAAATTATTATATGAATTTTCTGTTGGAAAAATGAAATACACACACACAGTAGACCGTCAAGAATCTGCAGAAGTCTAAGATCTGTTTACAAATTTTTGTAATATTGTTCTAATTGTATAGCATTAGGAGCAGCTCTAAATATCTAGCATTTCTTAAAATAAAAAAAGGGTGGGGAGGGGGTAATTTTCCGTCATAGGTACGGAGTGGTGCATTTTTTAAGCTGGCGATTAGTTTCAATTTTATTTATTGTCAGGGACTATTTCAAGTTACATATAAAGTACTTATTTGGCGATACCATAAACTATTTTGTCTTTTTAAAGGCTTTATAAGCGAAGCAAGCCTAGAAACAAGATCAAAAAGTCCATTAAAATAAAAAATAATCCTCTGAATAATTAAGTCTCTCCATTAAGCGTAAAATAATCCAATAAATGAGGCACAAACTATAAATGAGCATGAAAAATTAAATTAAAAGAAATTGCCAAACCAACTTTAGATGCTCCATTTACGCAAAAAATAATCAGCTGAATAACATTACTGATTCGATTCAAATTGGTTGATTCGGTATATTTCTGAGCATCTTGCGAAATTTGATGTTTGTTTTCTATTTCATTTATTAATTAAAATAAACAAGCTTTGAAACTTGTCGTTGATTGGTTGATGCAACCGTGGCTTCTGGCGCCTCCTTGCGGTCAGAATGGGCAAATATGAAGTTTTGAAGTTTTTCCATCTAGTGTGGCCATGTTCAAGTGAAGAAATAGTTGCCCCGGTTTAACACAGGAAAGTCAAAAATTGTCAAGGCCTGGTAAGCCCCAGCGCATTCAGTGGGGCCATGGTCGTAGTTAAATCATGTGGCCGGATCGGTGCTTTAGGTTTTCCTAACCAAATGATCAGAAATTACTGTACCCAGCAATATATTTTTCTCAGCTGAAATCCATCTGAGTTTCGGCACCAATGGTAAGAACACTTTAAAAATTATCAAACTAATCAGTACATAATTAACGGAAAGATAGTGGAATTTAAAGACGAAACAAATTTTATTTTAGTCCAACAGGGTAGCTCTGTACACAAAAGATCAGTGCAGTGGAAGATTTTTATCTTTAGTGGAAAGAACAAATTAAACAATATATGAAAATCATCCAAGTAGGCAAGGAAAGATAGCAAGTGAGACAAATGCTCAGCGAGAGAGCGGATTTAAAAGTTTTCGTTCAAAAGATCGGACCGCTTATCGGTCGGACTACGCTTTGCTTTATGATCGGCTGGATTACAGTAAAGTGGTGGCTTGGCGACTTTGACCATAAACAATAGAGTTACGTGATCATTTTTTAACAGCTTTTATTAGCTTCACCTGTATGTATGTATGTATGTATGTATGTATGTATGTATGTATGTATCTTGTAACGGAATCTTGCAGCTCACATTTCGCCCACTTCCTGCGAACGGATTCTTTTGAAATTTGGCAGGCGACCACAGACCCGATGACAATGCAATATTCTATAATTAAATTAATTAGTTAACTCTTTTAATTGTTAGTTTCCTCCAATTTTAACCAATATTTTGGCATAAATCCAACAATGGGAAAAAGGAAAAATTAAAAAAAATACATTAAAAAATGCTCTCAAAAATTATTTAAAAATACCTACAGAAACCTTTAATTTTTCTGCATCAGACAAAATTTGTTCCAATGTTCCAAGGTAATTAGAACATGAAATATAATTGTTTTTAACTAATTTCATGCCAAAATTTAGGTGAGCCTTCAAGTGGAAATTCATTGCTGATCAGACCATTGTTGAACAAAACTTTTATTCAAATGCATCTCAAATTTTCAAAGTAATATAAATATGATTTCCGCAAACATACATCGATGACTCACAGCAGCTTCCCATCGGGGTGCCCTTGTCTTAACTTTAAGATATTACCTCGCACTCGTTTTATAAATAATTTCGTCGCCTGATAATTCTCCAACATAAGACTAAAAACTAGAAAAATAAAATAATAGTTTAAAAAACTAAAAAAAAAAACTCTTTCGTAGCAAAATGAACTAAAAAGTGAAAAATAATCTTTGGATGATAGTAGTTGAACAATCACTTGATTTTAATATAATACAAAAAAGCGTGGGGGGGGGGGCTTCTTATCAGTTGTCTTGAATTTCTTCCATTTGTTGTTCATGCAAAAATGTAAATAGACAGCACCCCACGCTTTTTTGTATTACATTAAAATCAAGTGATTGGTCAACTACTATCATCCAAAGATTATGTTTCACTTTTTAGTTCATTTTGCTACGAAAGAGTGTTTTTTTTAGTTTTTTAAACTATTATTTTATTTACATTTTAAAGCTACTGTTAATGTAATTTATAGTATTTTTTTTTTGTTTATTTGTCGAAATATTTTAAATTGCAATGAATTGTTTTTGGCTTTTATAGAGTGTTTAATCTTTTAATTGAAGAATGTGTTTATGTTACATCGGGAGGGGAGGGATTTTCGCTAATTCAGGGAACTCTTCTTACTTTTATCATTTTTTTTTAAACGATATCCTTTCGATTGTTTTATTCTTTTTCACATGGAGGACGTTGCAGTGGGATTTCCCGTTTGTTCTAGATGGGTAGATAGTTTTTTACACGTAATATCCGAGGACGATTTTTATCCTTTGAGTATGACTGAAGGAACAAACCATACAATCTATGTAGATCTTTCAAGTACGCGAAAAAAAAAAAAAATTAATAAAACAACTGCTCAGTGGGCATTTGATAAATCAAGTTGTATAAATACACGCATTCTGACACCAAGCATCTTAAAAACATTTTCTTTTTACATATTTTTTTTAACAAAACGGTTCACTCTCTTGATAGTTTATAGAAATATTTTAACTTTTTTATTTACGAAGTTTGAACAGAACAACGTCTGTCGGGTCCTCTAGTGTACACTATACATAGTTAAAAAACTTTAAATTATGTTGTTTAATCATTCAAAAAAAATGTAAGAATAAAAATATGAAACCGTCAACAAATTACGCCATTAAAGTTGAAAGATCGCACGTAGACATTTTTTAGTTATGAAATTAAACAAAAAAGATAACAGATAAATTACAATATTAAATCATAATAGGAATATTTTTATACTTATTTAAAATTTATGAATAGAAAAATTTGTCTTTTTCATAAAAGCTTTAACAGTGACAAATTTTTCTGAAAAAAGAAATAGCCATGAAAAGAGTGAGGTTCTTAAAACGCAGCTACAAAAAACAAACTCGTTATTTACTACAAGTTAATAATAACTGAATACAATACTACTTGATCTGATGTTTGCACTTAGGGGTGCGACATCGATGTCGATGTTTTGGAAACATCGATGTTTTTGTTAAAACGTCGATGTATTTAACATCGATGTTTTCGGAGCATCGATGTTTTGGTTTCGATGTTTTTTCGATGTTGATGTTTTTGTATTACAATGAAAATTATAGTAAAATTTTCCAATTTTCTCTCTAGGTAATTAAGTTTACTTATGAAATTGTTCCAAAAATTTCATTTATTTGCGCACATTTAAAAAGTTTGATTTTTCTGTGTAAAGGATGATTTTTGGGAAGATCGCTACAAGATGGTAAAAGATAACAGGAGGGTGAGGAAGAGGTCAAAGCTATTGGAAGAACTCGACACTGGTAGTCTGTTGCCAGAACTTACAGTCGATACTAAGGCTCCGAATCTTAAACTAAAGGAGAATCCTATATATTACTACGGTGAATATTACAACTGTAAAAGTTCAGAACTGTTAAAAGTTGTATCGAAGTATTTGATAGTGATGGCGATTTTTGTTTCATTGGAAAGAGTTTTTTCTCTGCCTGGTAGAATAGTCAGCGAAAAGAAAAATCGCTTAAACACCAAATATTGGGGGTTACTTATCGTCTACCCAGGAGCGGATACAGACTAACATTTTAGGGGGTTCATTCTAAAGAGTGACACTCCCCCCTCCTCCATGAATAAACTTATGGATTTTGGTATGAAAATTTCTGAAAATGCTTAGTGCTTTAAAAAATACCACATCGGTCAGGAATATGGCACCTAATAGGACAAAAACCTCACGGATAAATTTTATAAACAATAAAAAGAAGAAGTCTATTTAAAGTATTTGCTTTTAAAAATAATTCAAAAACTGAAATCATTTACATTTTATCCATAAAGTGTTTGAATATAATGCGAACGGATATTGTCGATGTTTTAGGTGGGTTCATAACCCCTATGACCCTCCCCTTGTATCCGCCACTGCCTAGGTTGGCACCCCTGCGAGAACCTATGTATAATGAGGTTTTGCGCTAACCCGACACTCAAATTTTACATTTCTTGCACGATAATAAATCCTAAACACTGATTCAAACTAATAAACTATTTACAGCACATTTAAAATTAAACTCAGCACGACTTAAAACTGAACTATCTAAAAATTACATTTACGGACGCAAATGTTTTATCGATTGAAGCAATGCCTGAAGCTTTGGATATAGTTTTACAAAAACTATCGTTGATTAAATTTGTTGCTTATAAAAAGCAAACGGGCATCAGACACTTCTTCGTTACCTTTCATTATACTGGCTCCTGAACCCAGCGCCGCAGACTAACTGTCTCAAGAAAGGCTATTTTTACTGTCTACATATTTTAAATACATATGCTATAAATAGAAAAGTGACAGTTAATCCCCCCCCCAAGAAAAAAATCGAGAACTATTTACTGTTTCTTATTATGGTTTCGGTCCGGCTTTTTTTTTTTTTTTTTCAAGCAGTCATTTTCACTACTCAAATGCAATGAACCTTGAAAAAAATTAAAAAGTATTGCTGCAGATTTTGATGGGAGGAGGGGGTCATGACCCCCATGATCCCTTCTCCTCTTTTATACACTTCTTACGGTTTCGATCAAGTTTTTTATTTTTTCGAGCAAACATTCAAATACTGTTGCGGGTTGGGCGGGGGGGGGGGTGTTATGATCCCCTTGACCCCCTCACTTGTATCCGCTACTTGCGTCTACCGCCAACAAGCCGTCCCTCAATTACTCACAATTTGTGTTTAATTATATAGCACTAACAGTACAAAACATATTTCTTGCTCTTAATAATAATTGTCAGAATTAATTTTGTACTTTTAATATAATTTGCACAACTCTTTCTCATCATACAACTGACTGTAAGTGCTATGATATATTTTTTCACAGATTTAACTAATTTGTATTAATTGTTGCATGTCTTATTATCATTTTTTGTCTTATTATAGTACCAAGATGTTGCGAAATTATTCCTATTAAATTGTATTCATGATTTGCAGTTCAGTAGTTTCAATATATTCGTGGGGTTAATATTCTTTTGTATTGCTTAAATTTGACGCAATGCCAAAAGAATTCCCTGATCCATTAAGAAACATTTGTTAGAGTTTATCATCTATGTAAGTTTGTAGTGTAGTATATTAAAAAATGTATGTTAAATATTGACAAAAAGATCGATGTTTTAAAAACATCGATGTTCGGAAACATCGATGTTTTTTGGTCGATGTATCAATACAATCGATGTTTTAATTTCCAACATCGATGTTCTGAAACATCGATGTTTTGCCATCGATATCGCACCACTAGTTTGCACCCATAATATTGAACAATTTGATTGTTTATAAAAAAAATTTTGAAAAAAAAAATAGAACCGACTTCAAAATTGCTCTAAAAAGTGAAAAATAATTTTATTCTTTAAACACCATCGATAATACTTTTAAACATAATTTTTGAAGTTGGCGCAAAAACAAAAAGTAAAATCCATTGTAACCATGCTTCGTTCATATTGTTATCAAAAAATCATCCAAAGTTAGGAACGAAACATTTAATCGTTACTCAAATATGCTGTCATCAATGCGTAATGCATTTGGTAGTGAAGAAACTGGACCTGGTTAAATTTATACTTGTAGTTGAGTTATGGCTGTGAATGATTTTATCGATCGTTTTTGCGCCAACTTCAAAAATTATGTTTAAAAGTATTATCGATGGTGTTTAAAGAATAAAATTATTTTTCACTTTTTAGAGCAATTTTGAAGTTTCTATTTTTTTTTCAAAATTTTTTTATTTCATTCTTTTTTGTGTAAATGTAGATATTTCAGTAAAAGTAAGAAGTTACCTAGTAAGAAATAAGACTCTATATCATTGTATTGCTTTAGAAAAGCCTTTATTCAAAATTATCATTACAAATACTATTAATGTTACAGTTATATGGCACCAAACTTTTATAACAATGAGTTTCATTCTGTCGCGTAGATGAAGATAGCGAAGACAATGTGAAAGCCAAATGAAGCGAATACTCGTTAGTCTCAACTCGAGATCTTTATTCAGAACCATGAATGAACGTTGCATATAACTTGAAAAAGTGCTGGAACTTTCCAGACTTGAAAAGATACAGAAATTAATAGAACATTCGAGAAAATACGGGAAACAGTAGAAACGAAATTTTAGTAAAATTCACTTTGTCCTAGTCGGGAGTTAAACCCGGGTTGCTCGTGTGGGAGACGAGAATTCTACCACTGAGCCACCATTATCCACGGATGAAAAGTGCGAACTTCGCTAGTATCATTTTAATCATTTAATAGGGAAATTTACTGTTTTTTGCCCATAACTTTTTTTTAAAGAACAAATATGGTCAAACAAAGTAATGGGACCTAAGTTGAGCCATCCTCTATCCATTAAAAAAAGAATCATCAAAATCGGTTCACTAGGTGAGACGCTATGAGTGGACAAAAAAAAAAAAAAAAAAAAAAAAAAAACATACATACGGTATGAACTGATAACCGCCTCCTTTTTGAAGTCGGTTAAAAATCTTTTATGAAGCACTACAAACAAGTTCAAATTAAATTTTTCAATCTTACTACTATTATATATGCGAAAGTTTGTCTGTATGGATGTATGGATGTTTGTTACTCTTTCACGCAAAAACTACTGAATGGATTTTGATCAAACTTTACAATAATATAGCTTATGCATCAGAATAACACATAGGGTAGTTTTCGTCCCATTATGGGGGGAAAACTCCCTTAGGGGGGCAATAAAACACAATTTTCGTATAAATTCTCTAATATGGGGATGAAAAAATACTTGCACATATTAACATTATATGTCCATCGAAAGCTCTGATTTTTCTGCTGAAGATGGCACCTGTTCGAAATTTCTAAGTAGAATAAAAAACGAGTTATGAACTTTTTAAATCCATGTTCGAAGGCTTTCCTTAACTCAATACAATATTTAGTGTATCATCTCAACTCCCTGTCGATAACGACTATTGTTGTATTGTTGATTATCTTTGCTTTTCGTGACTGTTCAAGGCTTTTCTCAAGTCAAATCTTGAAGTGAGATTTTTGCTCAAGATTGGCAAATAATACATGGATTTGGATGATTTTTTTCCATTTTAATGCAACTTTGAGGCAATTAATGTTTTTTTTTTAAATTTATTTGTATTGACTGGGTATTTAATCAATCAGCTGGAATCTAGCCAAACTTTTTTTGTGGAATCATTTCAATAGCTAAGGCATTCGGCATTTTTTTCAACTGTCGCTGTTTTTGAAGCTAAAGACTACGCAATACTGTTTCTCGGTTTTCACCATGTAACCAAATATCGCCATTTCTTTAATATTTCTTTCTTTAAATTTGTTAACACGTAAAATAATTCGCCAACTAATTCGCAAATTCATAAACAGCGCAAAAACTTCCATTACTTTGTCTTTGCACACAATTTCAAACAATTACCAAATTTTTACTGTTTATTGGAAATATTTCGGGTAGCATCATTGTCGACCCTATTTTGGGGCGATTTCTACGGTAAGAAGTTACACATTATACAATAATTTAGATTGCCGGTGTAGCGCTGGATATTATGTATTTGATGGAGATCGGGATTATAAGGGAACTGTTTCACTTTATTTAACAATAGTTGACCTCACTCGAATTGGATTTTTTGGGAATTACCCAAACTGACTTCTTTACTCCTGAACGTTTTCGTGATTTATTTTTTGTGATTTTTTGGTTTCTTCTCAGTTTTGCCAACATTTCATTTACTCCCTTTCCCCCTAATTTTCAGTTTTAATCATACCTTTTGATACATTTAAGGGGGCAGGCAATTTGAAATGTCGGCGAAACTATAGACAAACAATGTTTTGGTAACTATTTGACCTCTGCTGTAATGACCATTAATTTGAATCAATTGAAAAAAAAAAAAAAAAAACTACATCAACGTGAGCGAAGCCGCGGACAAAAGCTAGTTTAATAATAATTTGCTGAAATTTAAAAAATTGCTTAATAGAAAATCTTTGAAACTTTTCTATAACATATTATTAAAAATATGATGAAAACGAAAATAACACGTTCATTGATTTTATAAAAATACATGAAAATAGTTACTTACAATAGAAAAAAAATCAATCGCTATAAATGATGCAAAAAAGATGGCGCATTACGAAATAAAGAAAAAACAAGAATGAGAAATACGCAAAATTACATTTCTTAAGCAAAAATAAATAATCCTATTACTATTATATATGCGAAAGTTTGTCTGTATGGATGGATGTTTGTTACTCTTTCACGCGAAAACCACTGAATGGATTTTGATGAAACTTTACAATAATATAGCTTATGCATCAGAATAACACATAGGGTAGTTTTCATCCCATTATGGGGGGCAACCCCCCCCCCATCGGGGGCGATAAGGCACAATTTTCGTATAAATTCTCTAACATGGGGATGAAAAATACTTGCACATATTACCATTATATGTCCATCGAAAGCTCTGATTTTTCTGCTGAAGATGGCACCTGTTCGAAATTTCTAAGTAGAATAAAAAACAAATTATGAGCTTTTTAGTTCCATGTTCGAAGGCTTCCTCAACCCCAATACAGTATTTAGTGTATCATCTCAACTCCCTGTTGACAGCGACAATTGATGTATTGATGACTATTTTTGCTTTTTGTCTGACTGTTCAAGGCTTTTCTCAAGTTAAATCTTAAAGTAAGATTTTTGCACAAGATTGGCAAATAAAAAATGGATTTGGCTGATTATTTTCCTAATATGATTATATTTAAAAATCGTATCTTATGAATATAGATTAAGCAAGCATTTTACGCAGTTTTATAAACTTGGTAAGTCTCTGAGGAATGTATGGTACTGTGGTCCTTCGGCAATAAATAATGGATTTGGATTTATTATTTTACATTTTATGCTGCTTTTAAGTGCAAAAATAGAGAATGAAATTAAACAAAATGATTTAAAAAACTTATTCCGTAGGCAGAGTTAAGAAAACGTGGTCGGGACGAATGTTCAAAGCTTAGGAGAAACCATTTAAAAGGAAAACAGTTCAGTGTAATTTTTTGACCATTTAATCAAATGTGCGCCATCAGGGGGGGGGGGATCTTTTAGTATCTAAGTTCGTTTTGGGAGGTGAGCTATTGTTCTTATAGGATGGACAGTCCTGATTGAATGCATTTTAGATTTGCATGAAATAATACTTCTACTTGAAATGAAAGGGAGGGGGGGGGAGATTGAGGTATTATTTTGTTTGGCGGAGGGAGAGTGTTGTAGCTTTGGGAGGAAGTGCACCATCGCACTTGGAGGATGGACACATTTAATTTATAACTTTAACTTTGCATAAAATAATATTTCCATATTAAATGTATTGTAACGGATCCGACGCGACTTCCACTTTCTTAAAATGAAGACACAGTTCTTGATTAAAAATACAGGAAATTTAGTTACACTATGTACAGGAAAGAGCGCCAACTACTGCTAAATTATTCATCAGCAATTAAGCAATTATCACACAACAACGTAAACTCAACGTTTACACACGTATTTACTTCCAAATACGAAAACAACACAGCGGAATGCCTCGCTATAAACAGAGCTAATACACACTCTCAGTACAAATTCTCAATCGAAACTAAACTTTTTATCCATCGCTAACGGCTTATATACACACCGAAAAGAAATCTCAAAGATTCCAGAAAATGCTACAACGTTCTACAACTACACTTTCATTGATAAAATCAGTGAATGAAATAAGAAAAAAAGAATAGGGGGGTTGTATACTTCGGCCGAATCTTAAGGGGTTGTATATTCATTACGGGAAACTATTTACAGGTTACGTTACTACAATAATTACTATTTACAGGATTTTTAACATTGCCCCCTTCCCAAGGACTGCACGTCCCGGGCAGTACAATCCCCAGAAAGGGTGCCAAACTTCTATCACAAGTTTACAAATATACAAATTAATTAATAACTAACATATACAGAAAACACAATAATAACAAGAAATATTACTAAACATTAAAATCAAAAATTATCTACAACTTTTATGTTATCAACCATGGTTGTTTACGTAATACTCATGAACTATGGCCATAGTATGGGGCTAACCGATCATAATGTACAACCCTAGGTTTTCCATTAGGTGATTTTTGGATCCTCACTACGACGTCATTCAGTCGGTTAAGGACTTTGTAGGGTCCATCCCAATGCGACTGCAATTTGGGTGACAGACCTTTCCGTCAGATGGGATTCCATAACCAAACCTTGTCGCCTTCGTTGAATTCATGTCCAGTAGACCTTGTGTCGTATCGGGTCTTCATCATCTCCGCCGCGATGTTGATTCGCGCTCGTGCGAAGTTATGAACGTCTTCCAACCGGGCCTGGAGATCCTGGATGTACTCCTCAGGCGATGCAGGCGCATCCGGAGGACGACCGAAGACGAGAGGTAGCCGAAGCTCTCGTCCGAAGAGCATCTGAGATGGGGCATATCCGGTGGTCTCGTGGACAGCACTGCGGTAAGCCAGCAGGAACAAAGGTAGCTTCTTGTCCCAATCCTGTTGATTTCTGGATACCATAAGCGAGAGATTATTCAGGATTGTGCGGTTAAATCTCTCCACCATGCCGTCCGATTGTGGGTGTAGTGGTGTTGTCCTAGTTTTCTCAATTCCGAGAATTTCACATAGGCCCTTAAACTCAGCAGAGATGAAATTCCTCCCTTGATCGGAATGAATCTGCAAAGGTGTTCCATATCTCGAGATCCAATGTTGGACTAGAGTCTCTGCTACGGTGGTAGCCTCTTGATCTGGAATGGGATATGCTTCCGGCCATTTGGTGAAGTAGTCGATGGAAACAAGAATGTATTTGTTCCCATCAGCAGTTCTTGGTAGAGACCCAGGATGTCGATCCCAATTCGTTCGAAAGGAACTCCACCGTTGTACAGATGTAGCTTCCCTCTGCTTCTCTTCTTCGGTCCTTTCCGAGCAGCACAGGCGTCACAAGAATGGCACCACTTCTCCACGTCATCCTTCGCCTTGCTCCAGAAGAAGCGTTCCCGAACTTTATTGAGGGTTTTCAAGACACCAAAATGTCCTCCAGTGGCACTACTATGTATTTCTTTCAGAACATCTGAAATCCTTGATCGGGGAAGTAGTAACTGCCACCTAGATGTTTTGCCGTCGTCAGATTCCCATTTTCGGTGTAGCACGCCGTTCCGTAAATGGAGCGAGTTCCATAAAGCCCAGTATCTTTTTGTTGCAGGACTGAAGATGGAAACGTCCTGCCAGCTAGGTCGCCGACTGTCACTTTCCATGAACTCCAAAATTGGTTTTATGTCGGGGTCTTCAAGTTGATCTTTTCGAACTTGGTCGTCACTCCATGGATCAGGTTCTGATGATATTGGAGTCACTGTCACCTGATAGGCGGTAGGGCTAGTCGTTCCATACTGTTTCTCGATTCGGGAACAATAGTGGCAGTTCTCAGGACAGGGTCTCCTTCATAAAGCGTCAGCATTACCGTGAGATAACCCTTTTCGATGCTTGATCTCCATGTCATATTCCTGGAGCCGCTGTATCCATCTGGCTATCTGACCTTCCGGATTTTTGAAATTCAAAAGCCAAGTTAATGAGGCATGATCTGTCCGAAGCAGAAATTTTCGACCGTAGAGGTAATGATGGAAGTGTTCTACAGCTTTCACTATGGCCAGTAACTCCTTTCTGGTGACGCAGTAATTTCGCTCCGACTTTGATAAGCATTTGCTCCAGTAAGCGATGACATGTTCATTTCCGTCAATTTCTTGGGATAAAACAGCTCCGATGCCCTCGTTGCTCGCATCAGTGTCTAGGATGAAGGATTTTTCAGGCTGAAAATAGGCGAGGATAGGCGTTGATGTTAAAGCCTCCTTCAGTCGTAGAAATGCATCTTCGCATTCTTTGGACCATTCAAACTTTTGCTTGCTCTCCGTCAGCTTATGCAAAGGTCGTGCAATGTTGGAAAAACCCTTCACAAACTTCCTGTAGTACGTACAGAGCCCCAGGAAACTTCGCAGCTAATGGATGTTTTCGGGACGACTCCAACTCTTGACCGCAGATACCTTTTCTGGATCGGTTTGTACACCTTCAGAAGAGATGATGTGACCAAGGTAGTTCACTTCCCGGCGGAACAAATTACATTTGGACGGGCTTAACTTCAGGTTGGCTTCCTTAAGCTTTTGCAGCACCTTCCTAAGATTTGCCAGATGTTCTTCGAAACTGCGTCCCACGATGATGATATCGTCTAAGTAGACCAGACAAGATTCGTAGAAAAGTCCTCTTAACACTGTCTCCATAAGACGCTCGAACGTAGCTGGTGCATTGCAGAGGCCGAAGGGCATCACTTTAAACTGCCATAATCCTAGTCCAGTTGTAAACGCTGTCCTCTCTCGGTCATCAGGGTGTATCTCAACCTGCCAGTAGCCGCTCTTCAAGTCCAGGGTCGAAAACCACTTGTGTCCGGAAAGAGTGTCCAAGGTGTCGTCTATCCGTGGAAGAGGGTAACTGTCTTTCTTGGTGATTTCATTCAGCCGTCGGTAATCGACACAAAATCTGGTGGAGCCATCTTTCTTTCGGACCAAGACGATGGGAGAGGCCCAAGGACTGGACGACGGTTCGATTACATCGTTCTCCTTCATCTCTTTCAGGAGAGTCTCAACCTCTTCCTTCTTGGCGAACGGTAGTCGTCTTGGATGCTGTTTAATAGGGAGGTGTTCTCCAGTGTAGATCCTATGCTGCGTTAAATTCGTCCTGCCCACATCCTCCGATGTAGATGAAAACAGATGCTTGAAGTCGTCCACCAATTGTTCCGCAGCAGTTCTTTGATCTTTTGATAATGGTGCACTCCCAATTAACTTCGATGTCAAGGACTCAGAAGACACAGTCTCGGGGGAATTGATTCTTCTAATGATGCAGTTTACTGGAGTACAAGTTGCCAACACTTCACCTTTTCGGATATTCCTTGGCCTTTCACTCACGTTGGCGATTCTCACAGGAATTACATCCTTAGAAAGGTCCACAAGCGTAGATGCTACCAGCACTCCTTTTAGACTATTGCTTAGGTTAGGGTATTCAGTGAGTCCAAATCGAAAACTATTGCTTTCTTCAAGGGAGCCAGGTATTAATGATTCTGACCTTGAAGGAATCGATAAATCTGTTCGGGCTATTATTTGATGAGCGGATTTTACATCACTTTCTGCAGGGAAAACGGCTATGTCTTCTCTCATCGAGTGCAGTTCATTAGTCTTGAAGTCGAGAGTGAAGTCATATTTCTTCAAAAAGTCCAATCTGAGAATGAAGGGGTCCGTGATATTAGCGACGAATGCCGTATGATGGTAGGTGGCATTCCCAAACACTATTTCCAGGTCCACTTTACCGTCAATCTCGATTTTGTCACCTGTCACAGTCTGGAGACTTACACGCGGCGATGTCCACAGCAGTTTCAATCCAAATTCACGAGCCACATCTGTCCTAATGATTGTCACATTGGCTCCAGTGTCGACAATCAGTCTGCAGGGGTTCCCATTTACATGTGCGTAAATGAAAAGTCCATCATTGCCACTACTAGAAGAGGAAATCTGCAGAGCTCTAGTGGTGGTGATTTCCTTCCCTCGCGTAGCTTGGCGAGCCGGACAACTCCTTCGCAGGTGTCCTTCACTACCGCATTTCCAGCACTTCTGCTCTTGTTTCTTTTGGGCTGTTATGCTGCTCAGATGTCTTGTCAAGTCACCGAGTTGTCTCTCAAGTTCAGCGAGGTGGGACGACTTGGAATCAGACTCATCAGCTTCCTGAGTCCGGATTAGATGGCGATCCACACGGGTTGCTTCTTGGGCGGCCTCGTATCTCATCGCATACACAACAGCAGAATTCAGGTCTTTGACATCCGCCATCCGCAGAGCTTTCTGGATTTCCGAATCTCGAACCCCGTCGATGTAGTAGTTGAGTGCCAGGTTGTCTCGAACATCCGCAGGGCAGTCGTAAAAAGCAAGATGAGACAGTCTCTCGATGTCCGCCGCAAGCTCTTGCAGGGTTTCCCCAGTTTTCTGGAAACGGGACTTCAACTGGAGTCGGTTGAAATCTTTCTGGCGCTTCTCACCGAAGCGAAGCTCCAACGCAGATGTGAGGGCGGCAAAATCCAGGCGCTGGCTGTCCGGAAGGGTCTGAAGAATGTCTGCTGCGTCACCTCTCAGGGATTGCTGCAAGATGGCAGGCCTTGGTAGCAGAGTTCCATCCGTTCACTTCCGCCACTATCATGAATTGAGTTTTGTAAACCTGCCACGAAGTTTTCCCATCATATGTGGCAAGTTTAATGGACGGTCGAGCAACCGATGTGGGAGCGCCAAACTGTACAGAGCAGCTTTCCGCGGTCGCCAATCTCCTTTCCATGTCTTTAATTATTTCTTCCTTAAATGAAGTAAATTTCTTGTCTTCTTCTTCCAACTTATTTTCCACATTGGCGATACGCTCTTCCACAGTATCAAATTTTTCTTCCAGAGCATCAACTTTATCTCCCATGGCGGTTAGTTGATTCTCCATCATGGTTTTCATCGACGTTAGGTCACTTTTTATTTCATTTTGACTTGTAGTAATTTTAGCAGTTAAATCACTATTTAACTGTTCTTGGTTAGTCGCCAATTCATTTTTCACAGAGTTGATTGCGTCAAGAAGTTGTTTTAATTGTTCATCCATTGTGCGAGTAATCACCATACAAATAAAGTCCAAATTCAAAGTCTTTATGAAAAAAAAAATGTCCAAAGTCACACTTACTCCAAGAAAGTCCAGAAGAAGCCCCACGTTGGGCGCCAAATTGTAACGGATTCGGTGCGACTTCCACTTTCTTGAAATGAAGACACAGTTCTTGATAAAAGCACAGAAAATTTATTTACACTATGTACAGGAAAGATCGTCAACAACTGCTAAATTATTCATCAGCAATTAAGCAATTATCACACAACACCGTAAACTCAACGTTTACACACGTATTTACTTCCAAATACGAAAACAACACAGCGAAATGCCTCGCAATAAACAGAGTAAAAATGCTCTCAGTTCGAAATATCAATCGAAACTCCCCGTTTATCCTTGGTTAACGGCTTTTATAAACATCGAAGAATTTTCCACAACATTCTTTCTGCTTCGAGAAATGCGTAGACCGTTATCAAATTTTATCAATGAAAAGAAAAGGAAATAGGGGGACGTATACTTTAGCGGAATGAAAAGGGGTTGTATATTCATTACGGGAAACTATTTACAGGTTACGTTACTACAATAATTACTATTTACAGGATTTGTAACAGTATGGAGGGGGGTTCGGGGGTACTGCTTCGTTTTACAGGGATAGGGGGCTCTGTAGCATAGGTGGGTTATGTCATCCCTCTTGGGGGGCAAACACCTTAAATTTTATGCTTTTAAATTTAGTATAACATAATATTCTTACTTTAAATTTACTCTAAAAATTCTGGAAAAGTACCCAAAATAGCAATTTTTAGATACCCCCCCCATTCCGAAACCCGACGCACAATGGGGTGGGACTTTTTAACTGTTCTTATTGGGAGGATAATAAATAATTTGCAACAGGTTTAGCTTTTTTTTTTTTGGATGTTTGGGTCCGACCCCTATTTTTACTGTACTAGTATCTGGAACAAACGGGAAATCCCGCTGCAACATCTCCCATATGAAAAAGAATAAAACAATCGAAAGGATTTCGTTTAGAAAAATGAAAAAGGTAAAAACAGTTCTCTGAGTAAGCGAAAATCACTCATCCCCCCCCCCTTCCGATGCAAAATAAACACATTCTTCAACTAAAATGACTAAAAACTCTTTAGAAACGAAAAACAATTCTTTGCAATTTGAAATATTTCGCCAAAAAACCAAAAAATACAATAAATTACATTAACAGTAGCTTTAAAATGTAAACAAATGATCACGCAACTCTGTTGTTTATAGCCAAAGTCGCTAGCCACCACGTTACAGTAATTCAGCCGATCAGTGGGCAAAGCCAACTACGACCGATTAGCGGTCCGATCTTTTGAACGAAAACTTTTTAAACTTCATATATTGACTGATTTGTTCTTTTTACCAAAGATAGAGATCTTCCACTGCACTGATCTTTTGTGTTCAGAACTACCCTGTTGTAATTTATCTGGACGAAAATAAAATTCGTTTTGTCTTTAAATTCCATCATCTTTTCCTTTAATAATGTTCTGATTAGTTAGATAATCCTTAAAGTATTCTTGACATTGGTGCCAAAACTCGGGATGAATTTCAGCCGAGAAGCAAATGTTGCTAGGTACGGTACTTTCTGATCATTTGGTTAGGAAAACCTAAAGCACCGATCCGGACACACATGGTTCAACTACAACGACAGAAAACACGTTTTGCGTGAACCTTCCAGCACTTTACTTTAAAATGTATCACGGGACCTAATCGCAATTCCAGAGCTCGAATACGCTACCTTGTGGTGATTAACAATACTAAAGAAAAAGGTAAAACAAGGCTTCACTCTCTCTATGTTTTATCTATTCTCAATTGACATATCACAGTAGGAAATTTCATTACAAAAAACAGAGCTGGCTTTCTTATTGTCCTTTGGCAACGTTTTAAATATTTATTTCAGTTCTCACTCAACAATAGCTTAAAATAAATATTAATCATTTGGGAGATATAACGCTAGAGGACCCGACAGACGTTGTTCTGTTCAAACTTTAGAAACTGAAAAGTTAAAATATCAAAAGTTTGAACCATTCTGTTGAAAAAAAAAAAAGTAAAAAAAAATGTTTTAAGCTGCTACGGTGTCAGAATGCGAATATTTATTACAACTTGATTTATCTAATGCCCACTGAGCAGTTGTTTTATTGAGTATTTTTTCTCACGTACTTGCTGGTTTATTCTTTCAGTCATAGACAAAGGATGAAAAGCGTCCTCAGATATTAGGTGTAAAAATCTAACTACTCATCTAGAACAAACGGGAAATCCCGCTGCAACATCTTCCATATGAAAAAGAATAAAACAATCGAAAGGATATCGTTTAGGAAAATTATAAAGGTAAAAACAGTTCTCTGAATAAGCGAAAATCATTCGCCTCCCCCCCTCCCGATGTAAAATAAACACATTCTTCCACTAAAATGACTAAAAACCCTTTAAAAATGAAAAAAAAAAAAATCTTTGCAATTTGAGATATTTTGCCAAATAAAGAAAAAATACAATAAATTACATTAAGAATAGCTTTAAAATGTAAATAAATGATCACGCAACTGTATTGTTCATAGCCAAAGACGCCAAGCCCCCACGTTACTGTAATCCAGCCGATCTGTGAGCGGAACCAACTCCTACCGATTAGCGGTCCGATCTTTTGAATGAAAACTTTTAAAACTTCATATATTGCCTGATTTGTTCTTTCCACCAAAGATAAAGATCTTCCACTGCACTGATCTTTTGTGTACAGAACTACTCAGTTGTAATTTATCTGCACGAAAATAAAATTTGTATCGTCTTTAAATTCCATCATCTTTTCCTTTAATAATGTACTGATTAGTTTGATAATCTTTAAAGTTTTCTTGACATTGGTGCCAAAACTCGGATGGATTTGAGCCGAGAAACAAATGTTGTTGCTAGGTACGGTACTTTCTGATCATTTGGTTAGGAAAACCTAGAGCACCGATTCGGTCACATGGTTTAACTACGACGACAGAACACACGTTTTGCGTAAACCTTCCAGTACTTTACTTTAAAATATATTCGGAACTCCAGCGCTCGAATACGCTACCTTGCGGTGATTTACAAAACTGCCGATGAAACTAAAACATTGCTACGTTGCGTTCCACGTGTGTCTGTTGACGTAAACACAGGCAGTTTGTTCTGAGTATTTATTAACGCAATCGATGAGTCTTCATTTGCTTTCAGCTACAGAAATTAATTCGTCCCTTAGTAGTATTCTCGAGCTTCTCAAAATAATGTTAGTTTTCCTTATTTCCTTCTAAAATATGAGTTGATTGAAAATGGTGAAAGCGAAAACTGGATTAACAAACTTGGATAACGTTATACAAGGTAAAAAATTTTATTGTTTTGTATGAATTTGTAAGAATATGAGTTTTTTTTAATCTTAAATTAATTTAACTAGCCATCTTTTACAGCAGCATTTAGTTGGGATGGACGGTATGCAAAAGATTTTCTTGAATATATTATCGTAGAACAAAATGAAAAATGTTTCACCGAGAAAGAATTTACTTTATTCCTTTTATTCTCAGCTGAAAGGTTTCGCCAAATTTGTTTAGGGTTATAGTTTTAGTATTGTGCGAGCAAAGTAGCCTTGGCGAGATTTCGCGTTTTTAGTTAAACCATTTTTAATTTTTATCATGAGTGGAATAAAATGGTAGTAAGATTACAGAATTCGATAAGTAAAAAGAATTAATGGTCAATCAACTGAAAAGAAAACTACCACCATATATCCGTAAGAATTCTGTAGATGATTTGCATAACTTGACATAATTAAATCGTAACTCAGAAATTAGAAAAATCGAAACAGAAAAATTTTAAATTAACCGATTCGGAGATTCGAAAGAAATAACTCAGCAACAAATGCAAAACAATAAGCGCTAGCCAAGCAAGGCAAAGAAGTATCATCTTCTTTCGATAATAATTTGTAATGTCATATTGAATTTTCTAGCATTAATTGTTGTTCTTGTCAGGCCACAGTTATTATTTAGTTTTATCAAGAATTGATAAATATCGAATTCAACGTCGTGGAAATAGCTGCTTAGAACTACGTAGTTTGCATTAATCTTTGACGTTTAGTAATGCTTCTTGAATTCTCATTTCTTTCTACGTGGGCCAGAATATCCACAGGACTTTGAAAATTAATTTAAAAAGAATAAAGCAAAAAATATCATACATACGAACAAAAATCACAACACTTTTAGCATTTTCTTCGTTACCACATGCGTTTGTTTTAGTTTTTAAGCCGGCCATTAGACAGTGACTGCAGTGCCCCCTATAGTTCGTTGGAGTTGCGAATCACGGGATTTAAAATCGTTGCTTTTAAGAAATGAAAAGGCTTCACTCTCACGCTACGTTTTATCTATCCTCAATTGACATATCACAGTAGGAAATTTCATTACAAAAAACAGAGCTGGCTTTCTTATTGTCCTTTGGCAACGGTTTAAATATTTATTTCAAATTCTCGCTCAACAATAGGCTAAAATAAGTATTAATCATTTGGGAGATGTAACCATCCAATGTTTAAATTAATTAATTAACAAAAACGTTTCCAATTCGATCCATCGCGCTTCGAAACCATGCTTGCCACAACTTAATCACACACAAAAAAATTGATCAAAATCAGTCCAGCCGATTAAAAGCTTATGGTGACAAACGTCCGCACAGAAGATTTTTATATATTAAGATTTCCGTTCTCGCTCAACATTAGCTTAAAATTAATATTAATCATTTGGGAGATATAACCATCTAATGTTTAAATTAATTAATTAATTAACAGAAACGTTTTCGATTCGATCCATCGCGCGTCGAAACCATGCTTGCCACAACTTAATTACTCACAAAAAAAAAATGATCAAAATTGGTCTATCCGTTTAAAAGCCTTATAGTGACAAACGTCCGCACAGAAGATTTTTATATATTCAGACTCAAAGGGTTCCCATAGCAAGGCCGTCAGTTTGTTGGTAAAAAGTACTCTCAAAAATAAAGGTTGAATGTTTAAGACAAATTTCAGTCAAATTTACAAGTTCAGAAATTTCGTGTTGGGTGTGATGGAATTTTTATAACTGCTTTAATTTAATCCCTTCAGTTTCGCACTGTGCTAGATTTTACGCTCTGCCTAAAGTCCATAAGATCGAAGTACCTTTAAGATCTATTGTTTCCAACATAGGCACCGCTTCTTACGGACTGGCCAAATTTCTCACTTCTAGGTTTGCCCCACTGCTGGACTCCAATACACATTCTGTCAAAAATTCTGTTGATTTTGTTAATATTCTTCGTAAGTTCAAACCCAATAATTTACTTATGGTTTCTTTTGATGTTAAATCTCTTTTTACCAATGTACTTGTTATTAGAGCCTTACGGTGCCTTGAAACAAGACTCCGGGAATTACATCACACCCAACACGAAATTTCCGAACTTGTAAATTTGACTGAAATTTGTCTTAAACATTCAACCTTTATTTTTGAGAATACTTTTTACCAACAAACTGACGACCTTGCTATGGGCAACCCTTTGAGTCCCATCCTCAGTGAAATCTTTTTTAACAGAAATTGTTTCAGTTATTTGACTTTCCACTCTGACTTAGATATGTTGATGACACTTTCGCCCTCTTAGATTGCACCCAGGGCCGTATCCAGAGGGGGGGCCTGACGGGCCCGGGCCCCCCCCCGAAACCCGAAATGTTTTGTACCGTAAAACAAAATTTTTTTTTTTTTTTAATTCCTAATTTCAGAAAAGGAAAATGACAAAGTTTTTTTTTTTATTCTTAATTTTGCTACTATTCAAAATTTATAATATTTTGAAGAAATACAGAAAAAGCAGTTCCAGTTCTCATTAGCTGCAAGGCACACTTGAAATTTAGACCTTTAATTAGGACTTCCTGCTTTCTTTCCCAATTCAATTCAGGGCAATCCAGGGTCAAGGCAGGCCCTTTGCCAGTTCGGTAGACTTTTCAAGTCTACCAAACTGACTTCTGTGCACTTCCTCCTCCAGGGGCGTGCACAGAAATTTTGGGGCTGTCACAAATGCTTTTTTGGGCCCCCTCCATAATGTTTATCCATATTTTCAACCCTAGGTTTTAAAATATTGGGCCCCATTTAAGCTCGGGCCCGGGCCAACAGGTGTCCCTTCTCCCCTCTGTGCACGACCCTGCTCTCCTCCCCCTAAAACTCTTATAAAACTTACACTGTACTGATTTCGAGCCAGGGACTCCCCAAAGGCTGGGCCCCTAGTTTCCGATTAGGCGAGTATCTTGTTACCAAGATGTGCCAAATTCAGCTCCTTGATACATCCTGAGTAAAAAATGCAAAAATCACGATTCTCGCGTTTTTGTAGCATAATTTTCAAGATCATTTTTGTGACTGATATGTTCTTGTCTTGCATTTATTTAATGCCGAATTCAGTATCATGGAAGTTCTTTTATTATTGCTTGTTTTTTTTTCTTACTTTTACTGCATACTGTTAATATCTTTAGTATGAGAAAAAAAAATAACACTTACTCTACTCTCTTTCATTTTCTGCACTACTTGTGATTGAAAAAAAAAAAGTTTGTTTCGGGAAATATGTCGTTGCATTTATTTTTAACTTAAAACGGGTGTGTCTTACAAAGTTATAATCATTTTGTAAGACTATGCAATCAACTTCTGAAAAGTGTAAATGAAGAGCTTCAAATAATTTCAACTGTTCGAGAGTCTTTGAAAATTATTTAAGTTTTTGAAATTCCTTGAAAAGTTCTTCAGTTTTGTATCTTATCAAGAAAATGAAGTATGAATTGTCCAAATTGCCAGAATATTACTCTTCCGTTCTTATTTTCTGAATGTCTACACTCTTTCTTTTAAACTGTTTTGTACAATATTCATACTGTTGGGCATTTAATGAAAAAAAAGGGGGGGGGGTAGGGGGAGTGACTAAAAACAAACTTCACTAAAAAGCCGATATGAGCAGATGACGGGGTGCTTCTCTTTTCTCCTCTCTTCGTTTTTCCTCTCAGTCCATTGCGGGGTGCTTCTCTTTTCTCCTCTCTTGTTTTTCCTCTCTGTCCATTAAGTTCCATGATTTGTTGAGCAAGCAATTTTTATTTTGTTTGATCTTGATTTGCAAAAGAATGTATAACTTTTAAAAGATTTTGTTTGCCTATTTTTTTTTATATTTTTGTAGTCTCAATTACATAATATAAAGCCTCAAAATACAGATTTTTTTTTTCGAAAATTTCTCCGGGGGAAAACCCCCGAACCCCCTGAAATTATGGATCTTCTACATCCGACTTAAAGAGACACTCTCCTGTTATCCTTACCACTACAAGGTGAATAAGAAAAATAATAAGAAATTAAAATAACAACAGTCCAAACAGTGGAATCATTAAAAATAGAGACAAAAAGTCTTCTATGTTAACATTTTTATGCGTTTGGTGTGTCTATATATACTATATGTGTGTGTGTGTTAGGGCAATGTGCTAATCCGGGCCCCTCCCGAAAAAAATTTCTGGATACGGCCTTGATTGCACCGTTGATTTTGTTCCGTTTATCATTGATCTAATTAACTCCGTCGATTCTAATGTTCAGTGTACTGCTGAGATTGAAAACAATAATTCTTTGCCCTTTTTGGACGTTTTAATCTCGAAGAACAATAATAAGTTTTCTACTACCGTTTACCGAAAACCATTTGCTGTCTGTCTTCCCCGCCACCCGAAGAAGCAAAAAATGTCTGCTTTTTATACTTTTGTCAACCGAGCCATCTCCATATGTTCTGATCAGACCCT
This sequence comes from Uloborus diversus, assembly GCF_026930045.1. NCBI lineage: Eukaryota > Metazoa > Arthropoda > Arachnida > Araneae > Uloboridae > Uloborus > Uloborus diversus. The sequence goes on along the minus strand of NW_026559196.1, from coordinate 29,677 downwards.
TCTCAATAATGAACTCAATTTTTTGAAAGCCGTGGCTCTGGAGAGGGGTTATCCTCTTCAGATCATCGACAGGGCTTTTTGCAAACTTTCAACCCGGAATAACACATCCAACGTACGTAGTTTTTTCTTCTACAAATTTTGTGGTTTTACCGTTTTATCCACACATTTCTTTTCGTATTTCTAGAATTCTCAGTAAATTTGACTTTCGCGTAATTTACAGACCTATAAATAAACTTTCTTTTTCCGAACTGAAGGACCCAATCCAACCACTTGATCTGTGGGGCATATATCACATTCCTTGTCAATGTAATACCGGTTACGTGGGACAGACAAGGCGTTCACTTAAATTTCGTTTGAAAGAACATGAAAACCACGTTAAACAAGAAGTTCCGTCTAGAACTAGACGAGCCTACTTTCCCGTATACCCATACTACTTTCTAGTACCTGATCAATATTCTCAAAAATAGCTAAAATCGCAAATTTTTTCAAACATATTTTTTTTAATATTTTAAGCTGATTTCTAGGAATAAAATATTCCTTACTTTTCTTCAAAAAAAAAAAACGAACAAACAAAATAGCAGCACCTTTTAAACAAAGCAGCTAATACACTTCTTTCCATTAAAAATTTTTTTTAACAGCTTTCAAAACGAAAAAATAATAATAATAAGTTCATTAAAATAAATACATCATATAAAAAAATCGTTTCTTTTTCCCCTGTTGCCAAAAATAATTTTTTAAACGAATTAATGCACTTACCAAAATAAAAAAAAACAATAAAATGTCAACTTAAAGAAATAATTTTCATTGTCAAAAAAAAAAAAAAAAAAAAAAAAGAATCGTCTGCGCATATTTTTTGAGTTTATTCACCGAAAACTAAGTACCTAAATTAAAAATTTAGCGTGAAAATAAAAACAAATCATATCAACAATAATTATTTCACAGTTAAAACCACAGCAGCGGAGTCGGAATCGGAGTCAATCTCATTTTGGGATAAAAGAGTCGGAGTCGAATATCCAAGAATCGGAGTCAGTCATTTGTCCTCCGTGTATAAATGTTTGCCAAAGCTACGAAGTCAGAGTCGAAGTCGGGGAGTCGGAGTCCGATTAATTGTCGGGAACAGGAGTCAGAGTCGGTGTCAGGTGCCCCTGAATTCTCGGAGTCGGAGTCGGTCGTCAAGAGCTATTTCCAACAAAGTTTGTTTGAAGTAAATCCGCCTTTAAGTTCGGAATCTATATTGACTTTCAGTTTCCCCTTAGGCGCTAATGTTAAGAGATTTGAACTGTTCAAAATTGAACGAAAACTTGTTCAAATCAAAAAGATATTTTCGATACATGTTTTTTATCAAAAGTTTTTCCCTACAAAGTTTGTTTGAAGCCACTTCGCTTCTAAGTTCAAGATTTATTTTTGATTTGAATTTCCCCGTAGGCGCTAATGTTAAGTTTTTTTGAACTGTTCAAAATTGAACGAAAAATTGTTCGAATCAAAAAATGAATTATGGGAATGAGATGTCCTCGTCGAGATCTTTCTAACAAAAAAAAATTTGTTCGAATCGGACTATTCATTCAAAAGTTATTAGGGGGGGGGGCAGACAGACAGACCGACAGACAGACAGACAGACATTTTTCCCCATCTCAATACCCTACTTTCCAATTTTTAATTTTTCAATATTTATCTAACTATTTTATTTATTTTTGACTTTTTTTTTTGTTTTTCGGGATATTTTTAAGATGTATTAAGCCTTCTTTCATGCTTTTTTCTTCTTTCTCTGATTTTTACTGGGAAAGTAGGCTAAAAAACAGGAACTGAACAAATCTTCAATTGCTAAACATTGTTGGGACACAGGGCACAATTTCCTCTTTTCGGAAGCCAAGATTATTTGCAGACCTACAATAGTAGGTGAATTAGATTTTCTGGAATCCTTTTACATTCATAAAAACTTAAATAATCTTTGCAATGAGTCTTTGGCTGTTCCACATTTTTCTCCGATCTTATATTTATATGTTTAAATACGTCATATTTTGCCTCAGCACTCGCTGATAGCTGATTGGTCAATGGTTTTCCGGTTACGCATTTAAGCTCTCCATTGACCTTGATTCATCCACACGTTCATTTCGCATTGAGGAAGGAGGCTATTGCCTCCGAAACATGTCTGCGTTTTTAAAAACTTTTTATTTTTTTTGTGCTTTTAAACGTTGTTCTATTTTTAGCTAATTTACCTTGTACAAAGCTATCGCTTTTCAATTTAATTAAGTTAAAGCTGAATTTTTGCACGATGTTAATACATAAAGTGTACACTAAAACCTTGACAGTCCCGACCCCAACCCCTCTTACTGCCCCCCCCCCCTCCTTCCAAAACGTTGCACACTGATCAGTTCAGAACTATGATTATACGTGTACAGCTTAAAAATTTATGATGTTACCGGAATGTTCCTTTTTTATTTAACCCTTAACACTATTATAAACCAGTGGTGCCCAACTGACCAGGTGCCGTATCCGACCCGCGAAGCTGATCCGTGTTGCCCGTTATTTTGTGAAATGTTACAACTCGAAGAACATGATTAATGACAATGTTACAAACTGTTAGCCAAATATTTAGAAATTGGTTTCAGAAAACGTTGTTGGGGATCACTGTTATACACAAATTCTGAAACATACACTTTTTATGTAAATAGCTCAGTTTCACCATTTTACCAACTTAATCATATGCAGAAAACTCACAACAAAAATCAAAAAGTAAATTCAAAAAATTAATAGCTTTTTATCATTACGTCTTGGAAAGAAATGTTTGATCAAAATTTATAGATAATAATATGGAAATAATCAATTCCTTGAAATGGATCAACATAGTAATGACGTTCACTTAAAGTTTTTACTACCATAATGCAATTATTTGTTACAAAAGTTAAATTCGTTTGTGTCGGCGATAGTCTACAAAATAATGTTAATGTTTGGCTAACTATTTAAGCTTTAAATAAATCAGAAACAGTGTATTTGAACTGAGATTATTTTCTCACAGCGGATATTATTAACATCTAATATTACTTTTGGTTATTATTTTTAAGTCTTATATAAGGGGCCATCTTTTAATATTTTGTTGGTTTGGTCCGAAATATTGTTACAGTGCATTCCACTACAGTGTCCACACATAGACGTGCAATCGAATCTAGCTTTACGACAGATACAGTTTGAAACACATAATGTTTTCAATTGAAAGATATTAATTGGATAATTGGAGAAGTCACTTGAAGCTGAGGTACTCTTCATGAACTTAGGAATCAGTCTGTTGCATGAAGTTTAATGCCAACCCCACTCTTCTGGGGGACGTTTAAAATCTAACCAAGTTTGAATCTAGTGTTGACCCTAAAAACTCTGGTGGAAACTTTAAAAAAATGTTGATGAGTGACGTCTGAAGTTGGTGGAAGTTTTGATAAATCAAAAGTGAACTTTAGGGGCATTTTTGCGTTTACTTGCTTTTCACAAACTTTTATTCAAACTTGGTTAGGTTTTAAATTTCCAGCAGTAGAATGGGTTTGGAAATATATTTCAAACAACAGACTGACTTCTAAGATCATGAAAATTACCTCTGCTCCAAGTGAAATTCTCCTACTCATATCTTGCAACTGTAAAACATTGTGTTACAAACTGTATCTGTCGTAAAACTGGGTTCAATTGTACGTCTATGTGTGAACACTGCAGTGGAATGCATTGTAACAATATTTAAAACAAAGCCAATAAACTGTTAGATGATCCCTTATAAAAAAAAAAAATGTAATAATAACTTGATGCCTTTTTTTTTTTGAATACAACCTATTTTTCAGAAACTAGTTGCAACATAGTCCTCGAATTGTAACATTTCGCAAAACAACGGTTCACACTGATCAGTTTCATGGGCTGGATGTGACCCGTGGGCCGTAGGTTGGGCACCACTGGTTTATAATATTGTAAGAAGTGAAATAAAAAAAGGAATACTCGGGTAATAAAAAAAAAGGAATACTCGGGTATCATCATTAGTTTTCGAGCTGTAAGCATATAATCATAATACTGCTCTTGCAATGTTTCAGACGGGGCGGGGGGGGGAGCAATAGGGGTATGGACTTTGTGTTTTTTAGTGCATATTTTGTATACTAACCTCTTGAAAAAAAAATCAGCTTTCCCCTATTTAATTGGGATACGAAAAGCGTATAATCATAGTACTGCTCTTGCAATGTTTCAGAAGGGGTGAGGAAGGGGGGGGGAGAAAGAGAAGTGGGGGTCGGGACTTTGCCTTATTTTAGTGTATACTTTTTGTACTAACATCTTCAAAAACATCCGCTTTCCCAAAATTAGTTGCGAAACAAAAAGCGCATAGTCATAGTACTGCTCTTGCAATGTTTCGGAGGGGGTGGGGTGGAAAGAAAGAGGGGTGGAGATCGGGACAATATACTTTTTTAAAGAATACTATTCATACTAACATCCAGCCAAAATTCAGAAAATTCTAATTTCCCCCTTAATTAGCTGCGACACGAAAAGCGTGCAATCATAGTACTGTTCTTGCAGTGTTTCGTAAGGGATGAGGGGGGAGGAGAAAGAGTGGTGGGGGTCGGGACTTTGTACTTTTTTAAAGAATGCATTACGTACTAAATCCTGTCAAAAATCAGCTTTCTCTTAACTAGTTGTGATACGAAAAGCGTACAATTATAGTACTGTTCTTGCAGTGTTTCGGAGGGGGGGGGGAGAGTGGTGGGAGTCGGGACTTTGTCCTTTTTTAAAGAATACATTCTGTACCCACATCCTGCCAAAACTCAGCTTTCTCTTAAGTAGTTGCAACACGAAAAGCGTATAATCATAGTATTGCTCTGGCAATGTTTTGGAGGGGGTGGGGGGAAAGCAAGAGGGGTGGGGGTCGGGACTTTATATTTTTTTAGTGTATACTTCATGTACTAACAACCTGCAAAAATTTAGCTTTCCCCAAATTAGTTGCGACACGAAACCTTTATTGACTGGGCTATAGGGTCACAACAGATCGTGATGACAGAGTGATTGTCTGATCAGCTGTCACAGCGCTTTCTTCATCTCTATGAACCATCAGAGATTCAACCCAAACACCAGTGTCCATCATGACCATTAACAGACGGTTGGGACAACGAAATCTACGCTCACGCCGACCGTTACGCCATCTGCCACTGGGACACCTACACACTGCCGAGTCAGATTACAGTGGTGCATGGCTCGATCAGGTTGGAATGGTGCCGACTGGGGCTGTATAGTCTTTAGCGACCAATCCCGCTTCTAACTGCGTCATGACGATCATCGAAGACGTGTTTGGAGACACCCAGGGCAGAGGAGGGATCCTGGTTTCACTTTTGCACGCCACACTGGTCCTCAACAAGGCATTATGGTCTGGGGTGCCATTTCCTTTGATAACTGGACCCCTTTGGTCATAATTAGAGGTACACTTACTGCACAGTGGTACGTCGACGATATCCTAAGACCTGTTTTGTTGCCGTTCCTTTTGCAGTACCCTCGGCTGGTTTTCAGCAGGACAATGCCAGATAACATAGGGCATGTGTTGCTATGAACTGTCTGCAAGCTTGTCAAACTTTTGAGTGGCCTGCCAGATTTTCAGATTTCTCTCCCAAGAGCATGTCTGGGATATGATGGGATGGCATCTGGCAAGGAATGTTGATAACCTCGTCCGACAATTGGAGCGAATTTGGCCGGAAATACCGCAGGACAACCTCCGGGAGCTTTATCGGTGTTTCCCACGTTGTGCTTCAGTAGTCCAGTCATTATAGTAAGTTCACCTCGGAATTCGAGATACCCAGCTGTAAGTCTGTAAATACTTGTATATTGACACCCTAAAAGTTGTCTCAAAACCTACATATGGTAGGGTGTACGCAACTATTAAATTTCAAGGTCAAAGTTCACAGAAATCGTTTTTTTTTTTGCGCTTTTTTTGTAAATATCTCATTTCCTATGCGTTTTTTGCTATTTGTATTTAATATCACTATTGTATGATACAAAATTCTCTACAAATTTGGTTTAAAAACTTTTTTATACGGTGAACCGTTTTCGAGATAGAGGGCGGAGAGCACGCGGTCACAGGATCACTTCAAGTCAACTGGTGCCTCCGGTCGAAAACGCGACATATATGGTTAATGAACTATCGATAAATCAATAATTATAAATATTTGTCAATTTTTATTAACTATTATATTATATTTTATCATTTTTTCCCTAACCTATCCACTTTTTTTTCAGTATTAATTTACTTAACAACACTTACCTGCCCATGTAATTGCAGAATTGTTAATGAAAATATAGGAATTATATTTGAATTTTAACCTAATTAATATTAATAACTTCTTACATGATGAAAAAAAAACAAATAAATTATGAATTAATCTTTTTATTAAAAAAATATCATTCAATACATTTAATTTTTTTAAAAGTAAAAAAAAATGGAATAAAGAGTACAAAAACTACAATTTATAATTTTAATCACCTTCTTCCTCTTCATCGTCGTCTTCCGGCTGCTGGTAAATTTCAAACTGGTTTTCATCATCGTCTTCAACGACATTTGTCTCAAGTTCTTCCATGATTTCGGGGTCAAAGATTCAATCTTCGTTAATGTCGCTCTGATATGGTAGAACATTAAGACAAGCTTGCCCATTACATTGGCCACAAGCTAAAGAGCATTGCAAGCCCGCTTTCCTGAATCAGCATCGCGAACCACAACGACTCTTGCAGTTGCAGAAAATTGTATTTCGCAAATCTTCTGGAGCAGGTGGTAAAATTGTCATGATAGGCTCCAGAAAATCGTTTCGCATTGCCCAACCCCATACCTGGGGTTCTAAATCATGCCCTAACCAAGTTTGAACTTGATAATTTACACGTTTGAAATGTTGATGAGCCGCTCCATTTGTTTGTGGAATATTTGAAAGCTGCACAGGTATATTAAGTTTTGTACACTTGACGTAATGCATGTAACGAAGATGATCGAACAGTTTTCTTCCTCAAATGCTGCAGCTAGTTCATCCAAATTTGTCAGTTTCTCAAAAACTTTTTGAAATGATTTTTTTCCCCTTTTTAAAAAGCGCAGAAATTGTGTCACAGCCACTTAATGCGTGCAGAAATAAAATATGTGTTTTGGAATGAGGATAATTATCAAAACTTTTAGTCGATTATATCTCCGTTTTTACATCCTGTGACCGCGCGCTCTCCACCCTCTACCTCGAAAACAGTTCATCGTATAAAAACAATTTTTAAACAAAATTTGTAGATAATTTTGTGTTCTACAATATTGATAATAAATACAAATAGCAAAAAATCCATAGGAAATGAGATATTTACAAAAAAAAGCGCAAAAAACCGATTTTTGTGACCTTTGATCTTGAAATTTAATAGTTGCGTACACCCTACGATATGTAGGTTTTGAGACAACTTTTAGGGTGTCAATATACAAGTATTTACAGACTTTCAGCTGGGTATCTCGAATTCCGAGATTCATACCTAATTTAAGCTTAAATGACTGGACTACAGCTTGTATCTAGGCTAGAGGCGGGTCAATACCTTATTGAACTTGTTTTTGTAACTCTGACATAAATTATTCAATTGTTCTAAGAATTTAATCATTTACTATTCTGTGCATTGTCTTTCTATCCACCAATTTTCGTCTCAATCAGATTACTCCTTCTTGGTGCGTCGATTTTTTTTTGTTATTGAGTGTATCAAAAAATGATCGTCAGTCTGAGACGCTATATTAGTTTTGTATTGAAATAAGTAATTAATAGCCACAAAAATGAGTAAATAGGCTTTTTAGAACACCCAGTGCGAAATTTTAACCTTTCTACAGCTTACCATTTTTGAGTTATGACTTATGAGACATACAAACGTACATCCAGCCGCAAGAAACAACGCAATAATTAACTTGTTTAGTACCTGAATGCAGTATTAAAAACTCTTTCAGGGGTGACTGAAATAGAATTTCATACTGAAGTTAAAGTAAACAATTTTATATGAGAACAATAACTTCCTTTACTTTGCATTAAAAAGTAAAACAGCAAAGGTCTTTTTTTTCCGAAAACGTCGGCCAATTCCATCGGCTTTTCGATGTTTTTAAGGCCGATGGGCTGATGTTTCCTGCAAGTTAGCATCGGCCGTCGATGTCGATGGCTAAATTGTTGAACCATCGGCGCCGATGCATTGGCCAGGCCGATGCATCGGTCGAGTCCTAGCACGTATACGATAATTATTAAACTTTATTATATAAGATATTGTCAAACTTTGCAGGTTGCAGTAAGCCATAAATATCAAAATTATGTGTGATATAAATTGAATTGTGTAAATATAGACTACTCTTGAAGTGATTTTATAATTTATAAAAGAAATTAAAGTTTTAAGGAAAATGATTTTTTCTCTTGATTTAATATTTACAGCTTGCTATAGGAAATGAGTCTAATTAAAACTTTACCTACAGATTTGGTGCCCTCCAAATGTTGGGGCCCTGGGCCAGTGCCCTATGTGCCGACGCCTTAATCTGGCCCAAGGGAGGAGCCCCCTAGTTTTAAAAATAATTATAAATGTTTTTGCTGTCTTGCGGCAAATATTACAACTTTTAAGTGCAATTTTTAATCATGGTAGGAATTTTTAAAAATGAAATTTCCCTTAAGCGTAAGACTCACTGATCGGTCTATCCATCAGCTTAAAAGTAATGTGAGTTCTACGAAGCATTAGCTTATTAATGTTAATAAATGGTTTAATGTCACTGAAATATTGTTTAACATTGTTATTTTTATTATTTCGAAAAAAAAAGCGAACTGATTACAATTAGCTTTACAAAAAAATTAATTAAAATTAGCAAACATTCGTAGCACAAAAGTAAAAATATTTTACAATTACCATAAGGAACTTGAAAAACTCTTCAATGAACAAAAAATAAATTTAACTATTCAAAAGGAGTTAAAAAAATATATAAAAATAATAAATGATTCACAATTACTAGGATTGCTTTGAGTCAATAATTTTATCAGCTAAGGCCATAAATATCTACGCTAACAACAAACATATTTTAATTTTATTTCGCTTCTTGTTTAAAAATTCGTATTCTTGACTAAACCAACAAACCTTTTTAGTCTATTTACTTTTTTGTTGCCAGATGAATCCGAATTATCCTGCATGCCGGCTGATGCGGGATAATAGAGTACTTTCAATAAGGTGACTGACTTTTAGCGAGAAATTTCTCTGTTTTTTGCTAGATACGTTACTAGTAGAAAATAGCACACTTATTATTTATTGCCCAGGAGCGTGCCTGATTTTTTTTTTCTCTTTTTTTTACGTATTGGAAAAATGTGGTTCCGGGTTGTCCACCAGAAAATTTAGCTGTACACTACACAATTGTATTCCACCTGTGATGAAGGGATGGGTTTCGGAACTCCCCATCGGTATTTTCCTAATAGAAGTTCCAAAGATACAATGTTAGACGTGCTTGGAGCAGAGCCACTCACTAGCCCCTTCTTCCCTGACACAGAGATGGGCAGATTCGTATTCGTAAATCCGAATCCGAATTTGATTCACAGCACCTTAACGTGTCAATCCGAATACGAATACATTCGTATTCACTAGTGTGAATTCGAATAGATTCATGTTTGCTATTGTGAATCCGAATACGAAATTCGGATTCATACCTATGAATCCGAATCTGAATCTATTCGGATTCAGACCTATGAATCCAAATCCTTTCTGATTCACATCTATGAATACGAATCCATTTGGATTCACACTTGGATTCACTGAAAAATTCAATTTAAAAGGCTAATATAAATAAATAAATGTTTCTTTGTACCTCGCTACAGTTCGAATTTTGGGTGTTAGCGAGTTTTCGGATGTATATTTATTGGCGTCAAACTAAGCCAGCGGTTCCCAACCTTTTTCTCTTTGCGAACCCCTTGGAACAGGCAAAAAAGTTCGCGAACCCCCTGATGTTGAAATTAGTAACAAGTAAGAAACAATAAAAAAACAGCATGTTTGCTTTCCATTTTTTGCAGCATTTGATTGCAATAAACAAAAATATAATTGTAAAATATCATTAAGTGCAAACATTAATAAAAAGTTAAAACTACATCTACAAGAAAAATTATAAACAAGAAGTTTTATAAACCAACTATTTGTTTTAAGCATACTTTAAATTGGGGAAAAAATCCTTTATGCGATATTTGTGGCTGTTTGACGGAACAAAGAAACTGAAAGTTTGGTTCAATGTCTGACAGTTTGAGTCTTAAATCAGGCTCTGCATTCAATCTGCTTCGGTATTTATCTTTGAGATAAGTATAGGAGGAAAATCCTTTCTCGCACAGATATGTTGTACAAAATGGTAATAAAATTCAAATTGCTTTTTTGGACAAAACGGTATAGTCATTTCTTACACTGAGCCAGAAGTCAATTAACGAGAGCTCTTTAAAGGTAGTTTTCAATGAATTATCACAGGATAACTCGATGAGCATTTCCTTTTCAGGTAATGTCAGGGTGTTCTCTAAGCATGGATTTCCTTCAAAAGGATTGCGTATCCAGTTGTTTGAGAGAGGGACGTTACGCCTATTAGGAAAATACTCGCCAAAAGTTAGTTCAAGATGTTGCAGATGTTCACATACATTTCTTTTAACGCTTTCATCAAGTTTCATTGAGTTTTCTGATAAAAAACTACTAAGAGAAGTGAAACAAGAAAACTCACCCATTTCCAGGCATTGGATCCAGAAATTCAATTTTTTACCATAGCTTCAATTTTATCATATACAACGAAAATATTAACAACTGCACCTTGCAAGGATAGATTTAATTCATTTAATTTTGAAAAGATGTCAGCTAAATATGCAAGCCTTTGCATCCAAAGAGGATCGAATATGCAAGTGAAATGGATGATCAACAAAAAATGCTTGGACTTCTGACTTCAATTCAAATAAGCGTGTCAAAATTTTGCCACGGGAAAGCCATCTAACTCATCACCGTACTAGAGTCAATGCCTGATAACTGGCAACGATACATTTGATGACGTAAGCGCAGATCGCCCAGTTGACCTTTAAAATTTCTCTTCAGTCCAACGAAAATTTTTTTGGTCCATAAATGTGTTATTTTCCATACACATACAGGATTTAAGAATCGCCGTTGCGATGGTGAAGAAAAGTTATTTTCAATGAAATTGCACACAAACGGAAAGACATTTCAGTTTCTGGATTTCGTGAATGATGGAAGTCTCGCCATGACAAAGAAGAAACAGGGGAAGAGGAATGCAGTGTCGGCCGATGGCGAGGTGGCAGGGAGTAATCCCGACCCTCCGAACCCAGCGCCGATACTTATCCCCTCGTCTGCTCTCGGACAAGCGGTCCTGAATCCCAAAGCTAACACCTCTTGGGCGGACTTAGTCCCATCTGAGGATGATGATGATGAAATGAATGTTACCTCCGGGTACGATTCACCACTTGCATATAGTGATGTTACGACAATCCTTACAACTGCCAAGTATGGAATCTCTGACGATTTTATTCGTCATAGCATTGGCTTTACAGCATGCAAGAAAGTCGAAGTACAACTGTTGAGAATGGCCGAGCATGGTGCTGACCAAGCCGAAGTTGCCGAACGCCTGTGGAAATCCTGGGTGAGACAGCCTTTTATTCAGCCAGTATGGCCCCCCACCTCCAAACTCTAAAAGATGCTCAGTTGGAATTCCCCCCAGCTAAAAAAACTTGCAAAAGTCCCTCTCCTGCTGCTTCACCTCTTATTGAGGTCAGCAATCAATTCTCATCTCTGGAAAAACAGGTGGAAGATAACCCCTCCCCCAGTCAGGAGCCCCCTCCCAAACTCCCCCCTATCGTGGTGCAAACACCGCAAAATTATGCTGATTTTGTAAAGCATCTCACCCAAAACTGCAAGAATTTCCAAATCAGGAATAGGAGCAATAATGAAAGTGTCATTTTCGTGGATGATCCTACTGCACGCAATAAAGTTATCGTGTATTTAAAATCTGTTAACTTTCAATTCTACATTGGTAGACCCTATGGCCAAAAGGTCTTAAAATTTGTAATTAGAGGACTGCCCTCAACAACCTCCACTTCTGACCTGCTTGAAGAACTTACCGCGCAAGGATTTAAAATTAATAAGGTAGCACAGCTTAAAAGAAAGTACAAAAGTCCACTCCCTCTTTTCCAGGTCCAACTCCCCCATTCCAAAGATTCGGCCGCTTTTTCGGACCTAGAAAGTATTCTGAACACAAAAATTTCTGTCGAAAAATATCGTAATCGTAAATCTATTCTGCAATGTTATGCATGCCAGGAGTTTAACCACCTGGCAGAGAATTGCTTCAGGCATGTCAGATGTGTGGTGTGCGGTGAAGCACACAACAAAGCAGATTGCCCTAACAGGGAAAATCAGGAAAAATCTTGTTGCGCAAACTGCGGGGAGAATCATGCAGCCTCTTATAGGGGCTGTAAGGCCTTCCCAAAGCCCAAGATCAATTTAGGCAACCGGCGCTACTTCAACCGGGATACTGCCCGCGTTGACCCACGCCGCTCCTACTCTAATACCACTCAAGGTATTCCCGCCACTGAAAATGATCCCCATTTCAATAACTACCCTGAACAAAATTTCACCGATTTATTCTCAATTATACAGGAAATCAATAAAGTTTTCAACATCAATAAACTCATCTCCACTCTCAAGTCAATCCTCCCTATTCTAAAAAGCCAAGGCAACTTGTTAGAGAAATTATCTTCCATAGTTCAAGTTTTAAGCAACTTGGACTAATTTGTCTGTTTTTCCTTTCGCATTTTCAAGTACCTTTTTTCACTCCTCTTTCCCATGCATCTGTGTCCCCCTTAATTGTTCTCCCTTGGAGCCGACAGGATCTCTCGATCGGCTTTCACTTCGGCCAATCACAGCTATGCCTCCTTTCGGGGAAATTTGAACAAAATATAGCACACAAGTGGATGCGGGGCTCCGCCCCAGGTACCACAAGCATAAACTTTATACTTCCGTGGCATAAATGTGTTGCCTAACTTCGCAAAGGAAGTTACTTTTTCGTTTTCAAAGGAGAGCAAAAAACGTGCTGAACGTTTGCCCTGAATCTATACGAAGTGATCCATTGGATGCTAGATTTGGGAAATATTGCTAATTAGCTGAATCATAATAACATAAGACAACTTTGAATCCGATTCATAAATGTGGTTGCAGCAGACTGTAAATGAGTCTTACTATGTCTCCATAAGACTTTTGTAGCATTGTGAATGATTATTTTTATGACGAATTGCCGAGTAAGCTGCACATAAGTAATCTGTCTCATCTTATTGAAGTTTTACCTCAAGTACAAGTACATAATGAGGACAAAAGAAATGTGATTTTGTGTTACCTGTTATATTAAAGTTAACTGGACATTGCATTTTCTACATCATAATTTCAAGTGTGATGTCGGCTCAAGAAAAACTGACCGTGGATAGACAATTATCTTCGAATTCCTCGCATCATTAGATAAAAAAAATCCTGAAAGAGAGAGGTAATTTACCTTTATCCCGCATGTAAGAAATGTAGTAGTTACAGCATTATTAGGTATTCAAAAGTTGCTACCATATCCACTTGGGTTAGTATTTTTCAAGTGTTCATGTAGAAGTAAAAACTTGTCAATCGACAATGTTATCACTCAATGAGTAGGTTTTTGATTTGCTTCCCTAGCCGACAGTCTTTGACTAATTTAATTCTATGATATTGTAAATAAAAGAAAGTTTTAGCTAATGAAACCTGTTGTTGTATTTTGAAAAGTCGTTGCTGTTGCTACGTCTAATAAGTCTTTGAAACGAAAGTTTCTGACATTGAAGAAACAGCATTAAGATTTGTTTAATTTAGTTGGCGATTTAATTTCAGAAGAACCATTCACGGTTTTCATTTAGCTTGTTTTATGTTTGGCGGACAATTTTCTTTTTAATAGCTTAATTCAATCATTAGGCGAACTACTTTTTATTTTAAAGCAACATTTAGTCTTATTTAACGGTTCGTTGTATCATAAGTCCATTAATAAACAAAATAATGCATGGTATCGCCAAAAAGGTATAACTTTGATATACCCCCCAAAAATTACACGCCAAATCTGGCACTCCCTACGGACTTTTTAGGGTTGCTGTTTCTTATTTTGGTGTTGCCAATTTAGGTTTTTTCAGTTTTTAGGTTTTTGCTGTTGCCAAATTTAGTATTTTCTTGCATTTTGTACCATTTTTTGAGTTTTTTTCTTAAAGTTTTGTGGCAACAATTTTTGAAAGTCGCCAAATTTCCGTTTTGGGGGGGGGGGTATATCAAAGTAGTTCCGCCAAAAAAAGTAATTTCGTTATAAATCTAATCAAATTTGGCAACAGTAAATAAAATGAAAAATAATCGCCAAGATGAAAAATATTCCTTTTGAAACTGTACTTCTGCTACACTAATATCTGTAATACTTTTACGATACATATTTTCTGTATAAATATGTATTTAGTATACTTATAATTTTAAAATTGAAGATTTTCCGTTTTCCTCTTAATAAAAATAAGAAATGTTTGCTTTTGATTTAATTGCTTTTACACTCAACCTTTTTATTTTAAAGAAGTAAATCTTTTTACTTTTCTTGAAAAGTTAAGTGTTCATAATACTTTCCTTATCAAAAGAAAGGTCATTTTCAGGGCCAAATATTTTATTCTATGTTGAAGGTGAAGACGTGAAAAGCAATACTGTGTCAAATGACGCACTATACCAAAAACATACCGCCATATAAGTTGCATCATTAATTAATATTAAAAGTTCCATAGAAATGTAAAACTCGAAAAAGAGGAGCAAACATGAACGATCTTTTCTTGTTTCGCCAAGGTAGAAAATAAACATGTTGCCAAGTAAAGAGACGCACCTATAATAAAAAAGTTTTTTGGCGGATGATTATTAATGGATTTTTTAATGTTGGTTTGTTTAAGTTTCGGGATTATTTTAATCAACTTTTTATGTTATTTAATGAATTAGTTTTTATTTGGCGGATTTTAAAAGATTAATTTAATTGTTTGGTGGATATTTTTCCATTGTAATGCAGAATTTAGTCTCATTTTATTGATTGTTCTGTTAAAAAGAAAAAAAAAAAACGTACATAGATTCGCTGAAGTAGTTTCTATGTAATTTAGGCTAAAAATTGAGGCAAAGAATCATCAAAAATTCTTGCCAAGTTAAAAATTGCGTCAAAGAAAATCACTCTAAAATTTTCAATAATTTACAAAAAAATTTTTTTTTTTGTAATTTTGGGAAAATATTGCTTACTACGGATTTTGAAACCAACTTTGATTTCCTGTTTTGAAATATCAAATACTTGGAGATTAAAAGAAGCGGTAATATGAAAAATTTAACATGTAACAGGATTTCCGTAACACAGTAGTATGGCTGACGATCGGCCGATGCATGATGACGTCATTTTTCAGTTCACAGGCATTGACTCTAGTGCGGTGATGTCTAACTTCTGTGTGAAGAAGTAAAGTAACATGAAGGCTTCTCAATTCCTCACAAAGCGCGTGAAATAGACGGCAGTTTGTGGCACGTGATTTTATGAAATTTACAATTTTTACCGCATCATTCAAAGTAGCGGATAATTCTGCGGGAATACGCTTACATGCTAATGCTTGTCTATGAATCCATTGCAATGAGTCCATTCAATTTTCTCGTTAATCTTCTTTACTCGCACCACAAAGCCAACAAATTTTCCTGTCATTGATTTTGCACCATCCGTGCACACACCCACACACAAAGACCAATCTATTCCATTTTCTTCAAAGTAACTGTTGACCAGTTCGAAAATTGCTTCTCCAGTTGTGTTGGTTTTCAAAGGTTTTGCAAATAGTACATCTTCTTTAATTGTATCGTTAGAAATATACCTAACATAGACAAGTAATATTGCAGCGTTTGCTACATCAGTCGACTCATCAAGCTGGATCGCAAAATTATTCTCTTTTATTCTATTCACAAGTTCTTTCTTCACATTACTTGCCAAATCAATAATTCTGCGTGATAGTGTGTTGTTTGATAGCGGAACCAGGTCAATTTTTTTTGCTGACTTTTCTCCCAGCATACACTTAGCAATATCTTTAGCACACGGTCCAATTAAATTTTCTGCAATTGTATGTGGCTGTCCAGATCTTTCAATTCTATAACTGACTCGATATACAAATACAAATACAAATGTGACGACCAGCAACAGGCTCTGGGCCCAGCTAGGCTGGTCCTAGTCAATTAATTAGTCCCCAATGAAGATCAATGGCCCTCTTAAAGCTATCCACTCCCTTGCTCATTACCGCCTCTTCCGGTAAGCTATTCCAAGTGCCCACGACCCTGCTAAAGTAGTAGTTTTTCCTGATTTCCAAGTTAGCCTGAGGTTTAAATAGCTTAAAACAATGACCCCTCGTCCTGCTTTTCCAGCAAAAATTTAATCCATTTACATCTTTCATTTTGATAAATTTAAATAACTGAATCATGTCCCCTCTGACTCTCCTTTGCTCCAGGCTATACATGTTAAGCCTATTAAGTCTGGTATCATAATCTAAATCTGAGAGTCCCCTTACTAATTTAGTTAGCCTTCTTTGAACCCTTTCCAATACAAAAATATCTTTCTTCAGATAAGGCGACCAAAACTGAACAGCATACTCCAAATGAGGTCTTACTAAACTCCTATATAAAGGCAGAAGAACTTTCTTAGATTTGTTTGAAATAGACCTATTGATGAACCCAAGCATTTTGTTGGCTTTGTTACTAGCAATACTGCACTGTTGACTAAACTTGAAGTCCTGATTTATAAAGACACCCAGATCCATAACATTTTCTGCCTGATTTATGACTGAACCCTGTAAACGATATCTCATACGCTTATTTCCATGACCTAAGTGTAGCACTTGACATTTCCCTACATTAACTGCCATACCCCATTTATCTGCCCACTTAGTAATATGATCTAAATCCTCTTGCAGCTGTTTTACTTGTTCTTCATTTTCAACAATCCCCATAACTTTTACATCGTCAGCAAAACAATTCATGCTTCCAGAAATACTTTCATTGATGTCATTCATAAATATAATAAACAAAAGAGGCCCTAAAACTGATCCCTGAGGAACCCCACTTAAAACATCGCTCCAATTAGAATGATTTCCTCTCACAACTACTCTTTGCTTCCTACCAGTAAGCCAATTTCTAACCCAAAGTAAAGTTTTTCCTCCTATTCCAATGTCAGCTAACTTGCTGAGAAGAGCAACATGCGGTACCTTGTCAAAAGCTTTTTGAAAATCAATATAAACAACATCCACACATTTTTTGTTATCTAAAGCTGAGGTAACCTTGTCGTAGAAATGCAATAAATTAGTAGTACAGGATTTACCTTTCCTGAAACCATACTGCAAACTAGTCAACAGACTATTAGTCTCTAAGAACATCATGATCTTAATTTTGATCAAAGTTTCGAAAATCTTACAAATCACCGAAGTCAAACTTACAGGTCTATAATTCCCAGCAATACCTTTAGACCCCTTCTTGAAGAGTGGCGTTATGTTAGCCAGCTTCCAGTCCTCTGGCACCGTCCCCGAGTTATAAGAAGCATTGAAAATATTCAAAATAACATCCACTAATTCCTCTGCACATTCAACTAAAATTTTTGGATAAATATTATCTGGTCCCGGAGCTTTAGTTGCATTAATCTTTTTCAAATGAAATAAAACCTCCTCCCTGGAAAATACAAAATCCTCAAGCTGTATAATAGCTTGTGTCTTGTTAGTGTCAACTGTTGAGATACAGTTATCGTTAAACACACTGGAAAAAAAGTTATTCAGAACATTTGCAATATCCTTATCGTTTTGGATTAAATTTCCATACTCATCAACCAAAGGCCCAATTTGACTGTTTCGAGCTTTCCCAGAATTAGCGTAAGCAAAAAACCTCTTAGGGTTCCCATCAATGTCATCTGCCAGCCTTTGCTCCAATTCCCTTTTCTGAATCCGTACCAAATACTTAAAATTTCGCCTTGCCTTACCATACTGGAGCCTCTCCGCACTCTGACCAGTTTCTTTAAACTTACGAAAAGTGGCTTGCTTATAATTAAGAGCTTCTTTAGTCTCCCTGGAGAACCACATGGGCCAAATTTTGGTATTAACACCTTTTCTCCTGAATGGAACATAGTCCCCAACGGTTTTAGCAAGTTTATCCTTAAATTCCGTCCACTGCTGATCTACGTCGCTATTTTCCAACCCTGACGAAAAAACCTCTTTCAAGCTCTGCCTAAGTGCAACAAAATCAGTGTTTCTGAAATCGGGCACAAACCTAAAATTATCATCTTTGCACACTTCAAATTTAACCCGGAACCTAATGCTGTTATGATCACTATCTCCAATATGCTCCCCTACACTCAACCCCTGAACAAAACTACCTATGTCACAAAAAACTAGATCCAAAATTGCCTCCTCTCGAGTTCCCTGAGTTACAACTTGATCTAAGAAACAGTCACCAATTACTTTTAAAAATTCCTCTTCTTTGCCATTACCAGGATAAAAATTATTCCAATCAATACCCGGAAAATTGAAATCCCCCATTATGATAATGGATCCCTTACTGGACATGTCACTAATAATACGATACATCTGTTCATCTTGTCCCTGGTTTGAATTAGGTGGCCTATAAATGTTTCCAAAGCGTAGCTTTTTGCCCTTACTGCTCATCAACTCCAGCCAAACCATATCAATATCAGTAGGCTTATCATTTATGACCAATTCATTGCAAATAAAATTGTCTCTAACATAAAATAAAACCCCACCACCTCTTTTACCTACTCTATCGTGTCTGAACAAATTATACCCAGCAATATGTAATAACTCTGCATCAGATTCGGTAGCCCATGTCTCTGTAATTCCAATAACATCCAACTTCTCATCCATAACTATGCTTTTCAATTCATCCATCTTGTTCCTAATACTGCGAGCATTGGTATAGAAAACTTTAAGCATGCCTAAGTTGCTTTTATTTAACACCCTGAAATTTCCTAAATTACAATTGTTAACATTACTACTCTTGTTCGTCACTTTATTTCCATTTCTAGCAATACCCAAAAAAATTTCATTCTCTCGATACCTGATGCTTGAACCATGCCCCCCATTCCAACTTAGTTTTTTTGACTCCGAAGCCCTTAAAATTAATCCACTAACCATTTTGACCCCTGTAGAGCTCAGATGCAGGCCATCCCTAGCAATCCAATCCCGTTTACAATGACTCCATACATCAATGAACCTGATACTGCGCTTTTCGCAAATTGACTTCAGTAGCAAGTTCATACACCTCGCACGTTGATTTAGCCAGCTCCTATGCACTCCATACCTGGGAAGCAAACCAACCACTTGGACATTCGTCGAAAAGCTGGTTGCTTTATCCAACAGGGATTCCCATTCCCTAGAAAACTCCCCATTTTTACTGTGGCCTACATCATTTGTTCCCACCCACAAAGTAACCATGTCCTCCTTATTCAATACTCCCTTCTTTTCAGCAACCATATTAACGTCTTTTACCCGAGCCCCTGGTAAACAACACCTAGCCACCTTACGCTTTACTCTCCCAACTGTGTTACCCACCTCCCTTACCATAGAGTCCCCCAAAATTACACCCTTAGTTTCCCAATCTAACTCCTCATTTGAAACTTCCCCCTGAATCTCTGGAACATTTATACCCTCTACAACTGGCCTACACCCTAATGCTAACTGGGCTTCCAAAACTAGCATCTTAAGTCTTAAGTCTGAGAGTTCAGCACATTTAGTGCAAATATAATCCTCCTCAAAAACAGACTCATTTTCCCCCTTATACAGGCAGAACATATGACATAAATCACAAGAGATCCACCTGTCCCCCTTCCCACTCTTTACCTCTTTCATAATGCATATAACACCCATTTCTACTCAGTGAATATGTTCCAAAAGGCAAAACAGAAAGATAAAAATGCAAAAAAACACAGAATAAATACTAAAAACAGCAGTAAATAAACAGAGTTGCTACACCCAATAAAGCATACAAGATCAAAAACCAGGAGATCACCACATGTTAGCCTTAGCTCCAAAAAATGCAAAAACACTTCAAGAATACAATAACAGCTGAAATGAGCCCCCAAAACACAATAAAACTAAATTACATGATAAAGTGAAGTAAAAAAAACCTAAAACTAGTCAGTAATAATGAAAAATTATAGTAAGAAAACACTTATCAAATTAGCAGCAATAACACTCCCTGCATCACAGGCGCCCTCTAGTGGCCTATGAAGCTTCAAGGCCCATTTTACTATCTTCGCTGGATTCTAACAGGAACGTAGAGACGCTACACTTTTTATTATATTAAAATTTTCTTTTAAAATATTCGATAGGTTTGTCCTTGTGTGTCGGATGCTTTGTTTCGAGGTGTCTTCTCAGAAGTGACGGTTTCAAACTGCTGTTCGCTAGAACTTTGTTGCAGAGAAGACAAAGCGGTCTAGGTTCAGACTCTTCTCCAGTAAAATAAAAGCCCATTTGTAAATAGTCACTGTCATATTTTCGCTTTTTTCCTTTTTTCTCCCCTAGTTCACTTTTCTGTTTAGTCGGGGGAGGCGGCAGTTCATTACAGCTATCTATTTCAATATCCTGTGTTGATTCGAAAGTTACTGCTGATGTTGAGGGTTGATCGATTGACTGCTTGTCCATTTGTCGCTCAACCAAACTACCAGTTTTCAACCATCGATCCATAACAGCAGAAAGTTATTAAATCATAAAAATTACCAACACGATTATAACTTCACAAACAGAGTAGCAAGTTCACGTAGCAAAACCAATTGCAAACAAAATCACTTGTTTTCAAGCATCTCTAAAGTATCTCTAAATACGTCTGTTAACAACTATTTCCCCAGAACTATGAGCATGCTGATGTTATATATTTTTGAAAACGAACAGATGGGTAAAATCCAGTAATAAATTTTAATTTTGGAGCCTTTTGCTGTCATGTCTGCTATTCGATGACTGAATTCGACGGAAATTCCCCGAGATATATTTCAACCAGATTAGAAATAATACCCCTATGATGCATTGTTTGAGAATTCTTTTTTTTTCGACATATGTATATTATATGTATATTGTTTGATTGACTCCACGCGATGGTGCCTTTTTAAGGTCATCGTGATCCCCGCCACAGCTTAATACAACGTTTCTGCATGGCGCCTCGCAATAAAGAAGGAAGGATATCTTTTTTTGTTGTCTATCGAAAAAAAAAAAAAAATGAGAAAATTTCTTTTTAACCAAGATTATAAAACCGCTGAAAGATTTTTTTTTTTTTTGAGCTTAATACAAGAGTCTGGCGCGTTTTCAAATAAAAAAAAAATTAGCAACTATGTGTGCAAATTGAATATTTTATAATTTTTTACCAAACTAGAAAAAATCCGCCATTGCACCGAAATTTTCGGGAACCCCCTTCCTGCACCTCGCGAACCCTTGGGGGTTCGCGAACCACCGGTTGGGAACCTCTGAACTAAGCAATTGACCCGAAAATGAACTTCCTACTATTTGGAGCTCCAAGTCGAATACTACTGGACTCAGGTTTTAGAAGTCCATAAAAAGTTAAGAATCATGATTTTACGGTCATGAACACTAAAAATTTTCGCTAATTTTTCGTACTGTCAAGTGCCCATACTTGGGACGGTTTTGAACTTTTACCTCTAATAGCATATTAATCATACGTTTTCCATTCGAACGAAGTATTCTATTTTCAGGATGTGCCTTACTACGTCCCTTCAAGACAAGGTATAAGTGTGTAGATTTGTCCCTTTAAAAAAAAAAATGTTCATTCTCCCAAGTTAGGGACTTCACTAGGGGGTTCGTGATAACGAATTCTTCTCTAGCAGATGTAAGACTAGCTTTGAATTCTTTCACAGCATCAGTGGAGTGGTATCGCTGTAAATGGCGTATTAAATTCGAAGTATTCAAAATGTTCACCTGAACTTCTTTAGCTTTTGAGGGAACATTTGCATCACATTTTAAACATAAAGCTCGAATAGATTTATGAGAGGCTCTCTCTAGGGAAATAGCATCGGCATTATCACTCACCGGCTTGAATAAATCACCACTTAATGCCGATCTAAGCGAAAATCGCAATTTCTGAAAAGGTTCGCATTCCGAATTCAAAGAATTGTCCTCGGAATAATAAGTAATCTTACTAAAAGAAATAAAAAAAATCATATTGTTATTAAATAAATGTAATTGAAACCGAAGAAAAATATAAAAAAATCATAGTAGCAATTAACATTAAAAAAGAAAAAACTTGCAAAGTATATATATATATATATATATATATATATATATATATATATATATATATATATATATATATATATATGAAACGAGATTACCTTTCAATGAAATTAAAAATAATAAATTAAATTTGATACGTACCTATTAAGAGTTAAGCTTGGAGTGGTTCAAAAAAACTTTTTTTAGCTAGAGTCCAGGACACACCCTATTTTTTTTTCAGACTTACTAATAGTATTATGCTGTAAAAGTTTTAGTTTCTTACTCAAATTTTAAGAGGGTGCTCAATTTAACATTAGTCGTAGCATGGAAAATGTCACAAATTTGGAATCATTTAATTTCCCTAGCTGTGTTATTGTAATTTTTTTTTTTTGCAATGTATATGCATATTACTTTTGTATATTATAATATGTAGCATTGTTATTTCAGTTCAATGTAATTTTTAAAGCCCCTCCTCATACTTACGATGTTTGGGGGAGGGAGTTGAGCACTCTCTTTCAGTTGAAATAAGAAGTAAACATTCTTCCGGTATATTACTATCCACAAGTCTAAAAATATTGAGGGGTGTCCTGTTATCTATTAGAAACTTTTTTTACATGTATTTTTGAACCCCCTAGTTAAGCTATTTACTTATTCACTAAAAAATAAACATACAATCCTCCTCAACTTACAGTAAGTCAAAACAGTGAGAATAAAAAAATATGCATGCGTTTTATAAGATAAGAATTCTAAAAAAACAGTCTTCTTTTCAGTCCTTGATGAGTTTTATTAAAATATTTAAAATACAAGAAGCATATGGTTTCCTTTTTTTCTTCGTGCATTTTATTTCAGGCGTTATTTTTCAAAAAAAAAAAAAAAAAAAAATAATAATTCAATGTTCTACGCTTCTTATTTCTTTCTCAGTTTATGTACTTCCATATTATTTCCTTTTTTCCCTTAGAAAAAGGAAAGGTGTTATTTATTTTGATAGTTAAAAAATTTCTGGGAAATACACCTATATGGATATGGGATTTTATATTGTAGTATGAATTTTTAACCATATATAGGAAAAGAATTATCTAATTTAACATCTAACTTGAGCATTTTAACTTGTTAGTATCAAATACTGTATTTAAATAAATTTAAATTTCAAAAATTCTATTTAAATCAGAAAAATCCGATTTAAATAAAAAAAATCCGAGTTTTTATATATACATATTTTTAAATCCTGATTTTTATCAACCCTGTTATGAAGTAAGATCCAACAATTTAAACATTGTTTTATAATCTGTTTAATCAAATATGTAGAGTTTTTTGTTGTTCTTGAGTACCGATTAAAAATTTCCCGATTTATCTGTTGAAAATCACTGTATTCTGTCAGTGCATTATGTTTTTATACATCATTCATTAAAACTTTGACAAAAATTCCCAGCAGATTCCATCGTTATTTCCATTTGAAATTGCATTTGAGGAAAAATATCAGCAATTTGAAGCAGTAAAAAACATTTATCGCCGCTTGAATTTCATTACCTTTCATAACGAAACTACCGTTCTTGCCATTCTAATCTCTCTCAAACCGGTCTCCATGCTTGGTCATGGCGGCTAATGGAAGCAGTATACGACCTATTATATAACTCATTGATACAAACAAGAACGTTTTCGCAGTAGTCAACGGTTGCGATAGTTGAAAATAAATGCGAAATACAAAATACAAACTAGCTTTCTTTTACGCATTTTCTGTTTTTTCGTGAGAGATTTGGTTAGTAGAACTATTAGTAAATAATTATTTTTGTGATCAATGCTTCCTTCCGGAGATGGAGTGTTGAAATGTATGTTTGTATTATTGAATAAAGAACCGTTTTCTTCCATCGTAATATATTTGTTCTTTTTTTTAAACGAAACGTTTCAGAGAGAATCTGCATTTTCAACGGTACAAGTATAACGATACATCAACAAATTTCTACAATCAAATTTGGTCCTTTGTAACATCAATCACTGTATATTCATTATATTTTAAAGTTGTGAAATTTTGATAAATTATCTGTGGTAAAATTATATAAACAAATCAAGTTTCAATTTACATGACTTTGGTAGAATTCCACTTTTAAAATTTTTGGACCCATAACAATATCGTCACTTTTCTTCAGAAATTCACTAACACCGAAAACTCGACCTGTAGCGAGGTACAGACAGACATTTATTTATTTATATTGGGCTTTTGAATTGAATTTTTCAGTGAATCCAAGTGTGAATCCAAATGGATTCGTATTCACAGATGTAAATCAGAAATGATTTGGATTCATAGGTCTGAATCTGAATAGATTTGGATTCATAGGTATGAATCCGAATTTCGTATTCGGATTCACACTTGTGAATACGAATGTATTCGTATTCGGATTGACACGTTAAGGTACTGTGAATCAAAATCGGATTCGGATTTACGAATACGAATCTGCCCAGCTCTACCCTGACATGGCTAAACGTAGTCTAAAATGGCGTGTTAGGAACTCAAATGTCGAACTACTTTTGGAAAGGAGCCTCAGCCACTGTTCATTGTCTACCTCTCCCCCTCAAAAAAAAAAGTATTTTTTTAAAATGCTTGTTTTTAGATGAGGAAGCTCTCGAAACTTCCAGCGTTTCTTCTAACATCACTAAACAAAGCCCAAAATTTACTTTGTTAGAGTTCGAAAACTTTCGTCGGTAACTTTGTTGAAAACTTGTTCGAAAACTTTGTCGAAAATTTTCGGCAGTAGTCAAAAATTGACTTCAGTTCCGAGAAAAAAATATAAAAACCCGCCCCCTTACACTTATCATTGCGAAACTGCTTAAACCCGTGTTTTTAGGAAGTTAATTTCGAAAATTTTCAAGAGAGAGCCACCAGGACTTTTTTTTTTTTTAATTTTACGTTAGGGTTTCGCATCAAGAAACCAGTAACGTCACCAAAAATGGCCTACAACTGCATTTTTCAGACTGCAATCAAAGAAAAAAGAAATTTCAGACAAAAAACCCTGAGATGGCCACCGAATTTTCCCAGTTTCCTTAACATCAGCACAAATGGCCAAAAACTGCGTTTTTAAGAATTTAATACGCGAAAATTTTCTGTTGATAGCCCCCAACTTTCCACGTTCCCTTTACGTCACTAAAAAGTTGAAAATTTCGTTTTTTGAAATTTCAGCGCGGGCCCGA
The DNA here is from genome assembly GCF_026930045.1 of Uloborus diversus. Taxonomy (NCBI): domain Eukaryota; kingdom Metazoa; phylum Arthropoda; class Arachnida; order Araneae; family Uloboridae; genus Uloborus; species Uloborus diversus. The sequence goes on along the minus strand of NW_026559196.1, from coordinate 4,205 downwards.
AAACATTCCAAAGATAGATTAGAATTGACTTCAGTTGTGGAAAAAACTTCGGGAGGGAACCTCATACCCTTTCCTCTATACGTCACTAAACATGTATAAAACTGCGTCTATAAGATTTCATTGTCAAAAATCTTCGGAGGTAAACCACCGGATTGTCTAATATCACCAAAGATAGTCAAAAATTACGTCTTAAAAACTTAATTTTGAAAATTTTCCAAAGTAGATTACCAACCCCCCTCTATGGGCACCCATATGGGGGAGGGGGGGGGGGAAATGGGGGCTCAAGCCCTTCCTAGAAGTTAGAACTTTCTTGTTTTTAGTACTTTTTTCTTTGCAGAAATGTAAAAACATTTCTTCTCCAGCTGTTAATGAATAAGTTATTAAAAATGTCAAATTTTAATAGCTCTGATCTGCACTGAAATCAGTTTTCATGGGGAAAATGTATTACTATGAGAAAATATCTGAGGCCCCCTTACAATTTTGCATATATGCGCCCATGCCTCTTTCCTTCCATAACGTCATCAAAAAAAAGTATACAACTAAATTTTTCAGAGTTCAATGTCGAAAATTTTACGGAGAGAGCCCTTGCACCTTCTCCATTTCCTTAATCTCACAAAAACCAGCCTAAATTTTACAAATATATCGGGGGTGATCCCGCTTCCCGTTTTTTTTTTCTGGTGTGTGTGTGAGGCGGGGGGGGGGGGATCCATATCTTTAGACCCTTCAATGGTCCCCTCCAAGTCAAGGTTGGCGCCTTGTTGGAGGATCCGGTCAGCCTCTGCCCTGAGTCTTAATTTAGTTGGGGCAAATTTAGCGCATCAGTTTTGCAAAGAGCCAGCCATTTCAGAGCAAAAGTATTCCAAGCTCTGAGTTGATAGTGCAGTCGGGGCAAAGCAAACTTGGCAGTTTTCCAACGGTTACAAAAAACCTGATCACACCACTATGTGAGCTTAGCCCTGTCCTGTACCACTACAGACTGTCATGCTTCTGTAACGAGAGATTCTCACTCTTAAGAATTTCCCAATGAAAATATATTTTGACTTTTTACCAGGATTTGTTTTTTCTTAGCACTCTCCCATTCACTATGAACAATACCCCCCCCCTATCTAAAGACATTTGACATCTTACCTCTATCAAGCGTTGTGCGTTAAAAATTTCTTAAAGTAATGCAGTTAAAAATCTGTACCTGAGAAGTAAACGGTACCATGTCCATTTTTTCCAAAATCAGGATTAAGCACCATCTTGCACAATTTTTATAATCTTTTCTAAGAACTAAAATTTTGACAGACAAATTTTCATTTCATAAGTAACTGACAATGCGGCACAGATACGCACAAGTTAAATTTTGAAATTTAACGCTCTTCCTGACGCTTCCTCATTTTGGACTCCGAGATTAAGCACCACCGTTGATTTTCAAAACAGTAGTTTAAGAAACATTACATTTATGACTTTTGAAATACATACAAAAAGGATTTTTATCATCTTTTTAGAATAAATGTTCAAGTTACGTTCTGAGTAGAATGTAGTTTTGTTATAGAAATAAACTAATGCATACTCACTTGTTTATTTTAACTTGCTTTTTAGATTGACTTTGCTGACACTTTTAATTTCTAGCTGGATTACCAATTTATTTTGAATGATATCTTTCTTGCAATGCTGTCAACAAAATGAAAACAAATGCTGACCACAGTTGAAATCATTTCAGAAGGCTTGGTGCCAACGCGTGTTTGAAAAAAACTAAATATGATATGTATGAAGTATTTTTGAAGTTTTAAAGCATGCATATATTGAACTTTTTTTTTTATAAATAGCAATTCATTGCAGTTAAGCTTAAACCTTCTTATAACAAGAAATAAAGCTTGGAATTTATAAAAATACTTTTGCCAATTTGGCGTCAAACTTGTACTTTTTTAGCGCCAAACCACTTGTTTCGCCATCGGTTCCAGTTTTGATAGCTGTTCCAGAAGCTTACGTACTGTGCGTGACTTTAGTTAACATATTAATTAATAATAAGATGAAATCAAGTAATGAAAGAAAATTACTTTTAATAACTAAATTGTTTTTATTAGTTATTTTCAAGAGCAACGCAGCAAGTTTAAAATCCAAGGTAAGCGATTTGAATTTAGAGACTAATCAACTGCAATAGAATCATTATTTTTTATGTCGACAGCATTTAGAGATACTTCTATTATTAAAACCGTTTTATTCATTCAAAAACAGAAAAAGATGGCTTTGTGGGACATTGCTCCATTGATGGTTGACCGCTTAAAACATGTTGCAGAACTTTCGAATTACACAACTATTATTAAATACTGTCGACATATTTTGAATATGAATACAATTTCGAGTTTTTGGTATTTACTCAGATCCATCATTTTGAGGGGTTGAGGGGAGGGGCAATTTTACACCATGACTTCTGAAAGTTGTTGTGTAAATTTCGTTGTTTTTTAATGTTTTCAGTACTGAGTAGGATATATTTCACTATCTCCATCTCCCCCCGGGAATTATTTGAAATGATGGACCTGTATTAACTTCTTGAAAATATGTGTTCGCACTATGTCTTGAATAAATGTTGGCTTAATTAAAGCAATATACATTAGGCTCAATTGTATATAACCGTTGTTTATCTCATTAGTATTTTAAAAAAAAATGTATTTCGAAACTTTCGGGGAACATTTTTCGGAATTTCCAGGAAAGGATTTGTGACTTTATTTTCTTTCTTACCCTCTTCCCTGTTATGTGGGCTAACATTTATTTCCCAGGCGACCACAGATAGATCCTTGGCACGTGAAGGACCTACCACTTCTCGCGTGCTACATAGCGATCATAGTGATTTCATGTAAAATTTAGTGAACTGTTGGTGATAAGTAATCAACACATTTGATGTTTGTAAATTTTTACATACGTCATCCCATAATTTCTGAAATTTAAAACTGTTGAATATGTACAAAAGTATAGCGTATTAAAAAAAAAAAAAGAAAAGATATTTGGTTAGAAATCCATATCCATGACCTTTCCTTCTTTATAAAGTAGAAATAGATATTATAAGTCCATAACAATGAGCTTTTCGAATTTATAACTTAGGGGTTGGGCACTATATATGTGTTTAAGAAATTCCATGTAAATCTAGACACGTATTTGAAGTTGACGCTTTAATTATTAAAAAAATTGTTTATTTCACTAATCGTGTGGTTCCCGGGTAAGCCTCAGAGTAAGAGTAAGATATCCTATTGTTGCTCTGAGAGGCGATGACTTTAACGTAGTTGCAAACTTCAACGACACATTCCAGTTGGAAAGGAGCTCTTGATCGACATGAGAAAACAATAGTATTAGTTGGTATTGCATGTTGAAATCTATTGCATAACAATATATTTAATATGAAAACAAAATAGGGTTGGTTGAGGTAAGTGGGACCCCTTTTGAGAATAGTTTGTTTTTGAAACGAATTGATGAGGTATCGGTATCTAGCTATATATACTTCACAATTTGACTGCATTAGCTCTACATTCTATGCAGCTGACGTGTGCAGCTACAGCTTAGAAGCGGACAACCTTTATATGTTTAAGGAATTCAATTAAAATCTAGACACTTATTTGAAGTTTGATGCCTTCCTTGACATATATTTTGCTTTGATATCAGTGCCTTTAAAAATAAATATATTTCTTTTTTTTTATTCGAGCGGCTCTTACTGACTTGGTTTCACAATTCCGAACCCAAGCATAAGGTATCAGCGTCGAACTTCCTACTCCTCATAATTTGACTGCAGTTTTTGTACTCTGTATAGCTAAAATATACTGTACACTTATAACTTAGATGTTGACAACATGCATGTATTTAAGAAATTCATTAGTACGTCTTAAAATTTATTTGAAATTTGATGCTTCGTTTGACGTTTAAAACTCGCTTCTATATGAACGGTGATTTTTTCTTGATATTTAATATTAGATCGGCTCTTGTTGATTTGGTTTCACTGTTCTGAATGTAAACCGATAGTGCAACAAAACCTAGAAAAAAAAGATAATTCCAGTTTTTTAAAACATTTTGCAGCTTTTTTTTCTTTGAATGCAATAGGGCACAAAATTTGGAATGAATACTACTATTTAAGAGAAGTAATAAAATTTGAAACAGATCACCTTTCGAGCCTCCACATTCATAAAAATTAACGAATAATGCAGTTTTTCACATTTTCGTAAATATAAAATACG
>NW_026559195.1:50000-74745 GCF_026930045.1 Uloborus diversus | reverse complement strand
ATTAAATTACCAACATATGTATCTCTAAAAAAATATCATTATCGTAAAAAATGTTAATTTAAATTCATTAATTGCTACACTCATCATGGTTAAAGTTAATTTTCCAAACAACATATTTCTATACATTTTTTATAGTCAATGTGTCGAGAAAATTTTTGTCCATGAAAACAAGAAACAAGAAAGGCACAACAATGTGGCATTAAAATGTTTGTACAACATCTTCATGTAGACACACATTGTAAATAAAAACCCTTTTACAATGCAATCAAGATGTGAACTTAAGGAGAGCAGGATTGTAAACAGCAAGTTTCCCCCCTTTTTTTTATGCGTGCTTGTACCCCAATAAAATTTTCCAGTCAAATTTTAACTTAAGTTTTTCCTAGCAATATTTCAATAGAATTTCTTTATATTTTCTCCAGTTAGGCCTGAAAAGTCAATCATCACTTAAGCTTACAGTTTCTATAAAAGTGAAGTTCAACAATAATAACACTAAGTAAGGAAAAAAGATTTTAAAGTTTATTATATAGAAACATTTTCCCACTATACCTTCTCTTACGTATAGCTAAAGACTTCGTAACTAATGAAAAAATATTTTTCACCACAGGGGGGGGGGGGGGGGTCACCCTTTGACCCTCCCCTGAATTCGCCCTTGGAAACTCACTGACAGTGTGGCGAGATCATGTGTAGGTGGTTGAAACCGTTATTTGCTTTGAGAAAACCCCGTAGTCTGTTGTTATGTGAATATGAATGCTTGATAGACATAACTTCAAACTGCACCTTTAAATCTACCTTACAGATACTTCACTTGAAGGTCTGACTAAAAAAGAAATACCTTGGCAATTAGTTATTTCAGAACAATATTATTCTACAAACCATGTTATTATGAATTTCCTCACAAATTCTAAAAAACAATTTGTCAGGAGCCCACCAATTTTCCTTGCCTTCCTTTGTTATGTGAATATGAATGCTTGATAGACATAACTTCAAACTGCACCTTTAAATCTACTTTACAGATACTTCACTTGAAGGTCTGACTAAAAAAGAAATACCTTGGCAATTAGTTATTTCAGAACAATATTATTCTACAAACCATGTTATTATGAATTTCCTCACAAATTTCTAAAAACAATTTGTCAGGAGCCCACCAATTTTCCTTGCCTCCAAAGATTTTACAATTTTTGTCAGTCTGTGCTTACCCATTTTTGGTTTTGGCTGGACACCAAAAAACCCCAGCTGTTGAAAACACAAAGCCTGTCCTTCCAACTGTCATAACTTATATATGCAAATCTGAATTTAACTTATGCAGTAACCAAAACTATATACTGAAGCTGTCTAATGCTGATCCTAACATTCTACTCTAGATATCAACCATTAAACCCAATATATTAAAATTTGCATCAGTTAAAACAACTTCACATTTCAATTTTGAATTCTAATCGTTTTGTTGTAATAATTGTTTTCTGTCTGTTCAACTTGATTTTTGTATTCCAGAATTTGTAAATAAAGTTAAGCATTATAAGCTACCTTTTATTAAAAGTACTGTAGGACGGAATAACTTTGGAACATTTTTCAAAGTTTAACTGTTCCTATTTTTATTTTCAAAGAAAAAAGCTAAATAATCACTAATATGTCAATTTAGTATTCCTCTTACAAGATATGGCAAAAGAATAACTCTAGTTATAGTGACATTTTATTTAAAAAAATCTAAATTTGTCCTAATCTTACCCCATTGATTGGGGTAACATTGGAACAGTGCTTTATCCCAATTCAAAACAGTAGGAAACATGACTGCGAACCATTGTACCATAGGTGTCTGATCTACACTAGGAACAACAAAGGAAATGAGTTTATATCAATCCCAGAGTCAGATAAAAATATAAAGTATCTGCGCACGCAACTCAAAAGTATCTGCAAAGCTAATAATTGTCTAACACGTTTTTAAAAAAAAATAAGGGGGGGGGTTCGGATTACAAAAAAAAAATTTAATCACAAGAAATTTCTTCATTTTGTAAAAATTCGTTATCTAAAACAACGTTATAAAGCACAAAATTGCAAATAATTGCAGGTATATGCTTTGAGGTTACAAGGAACTAATTTTCATGCCAATTATATATGAGCCTATTTATGCAAAGACCTAAGTTAAATTTCAAAATTTTAAAACTAAGCTTCTTTTAGCGATATCTTTGCATTCGTAAGCTCACATAATTTTGGGTATTATATCTCCACTGCAGATCATACATAGGTGGGACCTTTCTCTTCTTAGTCTGTCAAGTCAAGAAATTAATATGATATCCGAATTTCTGAGAACAAAGGCAAAACTAGCAATTCGCTGCTTCTTGGAAATGCTCTGTTGAGGGAATGGACAAAAACAAGTGCAACAAATTTAGTAGCAAGAGTTATTTATGAATACGTTATGCTATTATTACGTTTATGCTATTCGTTTATAACTTTTACAAATTAATTAAATATCACTTTAAAACAAATTAGAAATAAGAATTTGAACGATTATCGTGCCCCGCAGCGAATACATCCACCACACGCTTGGGTGTATATACGATCTGGAAATATCTTTTACAATCTAAATAAATAATATCAACGAATTTAATATCAAAGAAATTTAAAAACGAATTAGAAGAAAAGAGTATGAACTTTTACAATTATCGGACGACGTGCAACTCCACGGCGATGTATCCGCACGTCAGTTGAAGTATCCGCGCACGACGTGCGCGCATGCGTCTACATTATTTAGCTCTGATCAATCCTAGAATAGTATATATTAAATAGATAATTAAGAACAATGCATTCTAACTAACAAGTAAAAGATTACGATATTATTTTAAACTGCTATGAAATTTATTTAAAAAAGATAGTGTAAACTAATACTATTTAAACACTCTGTAAAGTTTAGTTTTTGTCAACCAAAGCCAAAATAAGGTTGTAAACTTACAGCTCTTTAACTTTGAAAATTTCTCAGTCCCAAAGTAACCTCGTGAAAAAGATGAAAATTTACAATGTACAGGCTGTAAAATATAAACATAGTTATTATACCTTACAACATAACCAGCTATCATGATTGTCAGTTATGAAACCCTATATCCCCAGAAAAGAAACTAATCAGTTTATGCAGAATTTCTGATCAATAGAGACGTACCGAGTAGCACTTTGGCCGAGTAGCCGAGTACTCGGCCTTTCGCTACTCAGCCGAGTACCGAGTTCCAATTATGTTTTAAGAAGAACCACGGACACACACCTGACAAATTGTGAACTCATTGGAATAGTAGTATAGACCTCCATATAAAAAAAATAGTTTTTATAACAAACTTCCAGATGAAATTTAATTATGTATTATTTAAAAGATTTTATTTGTGTCAATAATTTTACAAATAAGTTATTTTTTAAAGTAAAAATAAACAAATACATAAAAGGTAGGATTATCAAGTTTGAATTAAAACAAATTATATCAATCTATACTTCTAGTCATACAAATGTAAATAATTTTTTAAAGCAAATGAAAACAATGTTAAAAGTACAAATGTGCAGGAGCACTGCAGACCACATTCTTCTGCATTACAAGGAACATCTTTTTTAGTGCATAAAATGTGAGCAAATGAACGTAAAAAAATCTGACTTTTGTCAGATGTCTTTAAATCCATAAGCTCACATTTTGTGCATTATAAAAAGCATTCCTTGTAATGCCAAAACACGTGTATACAGTGTTCCTGCACATCTGTGCTTTTAACATTGTTTTATTTTTTAAGAAAGGGTATTTTTATGCTTCTTATAATTTTGTTAGTGGCAAAAATCCATTTAATAATATAAAAATTTCATATTTTCTGTACTTGCCTTTTTGCCCCATTTTTAATATTTAAGTTTCATTATTTTTGGGGCATTAAAATATAAGATTTACTCCATTGAGGCATAACAAACTTCATTATTCTCAGAATTTGAATTTGAATTGTAAATGATTGCAGTATATTATTTATATGCTTGCACTGTTTTTATTAATTGTAACATCTGCTTTGAACATTATTCAATTTTTTACAACTACTCGGTATTGGCCAAGTACTTGATCAAAATTTGCCCGAGTACTGAGTACTCGGCAAATTGTCCGAGCAAGGCGAGTACCCAATAGTTACCGAATACTTGGTACGTCTCTACTGATAAACATAGCCAAGATTAGTTGTACTACATTAAATTATTTTTGGAATAATTTATTTTATTTTTTATTTATTTTAAATTAATAACTATGCTTTTAAGGAAAATAAATTTAGGATTTTTGATGGAAGTGCATTTAAATTTCACATAAGACACAAATTAGATAAACTACTTCAAATTGAATGCAATATACCCCGACAGCCCGGTCATCACATACTGAGACTGTAGTTTCGTTCTTACTAGAACTCCTCAGTCAGGAATAGTGAATAACAGAGCTGGTTTCGGATGTCATCTCAATTCAGTTCTAACTTAGCCCTGGCTTAAAGGTGGTAACTTACTGCTAAATACCCATACTTTGTCTTCAACTCACGAGTCGAACCATACCATGCCTGCGAACACTCGCTGGTGAATTCACTTTATCTACCAGTTTGTAGGCACTCTCAGCTTCAATTGAGATGATATCTGCCATCTGCTCAGTTATTCACCAATTCTGACCGAGAAGTTCTAAAAAGATCCAAACTGCAGTCTCAGGATGTGATGATCATGCTGTTTGGTACATTACATTTTGTTCTGGGGGCCTTAACCTTGGCTTAGAGGCGGTATCTTACTGCAAAATACTTCAAATTGGCATAAAATAAAAATTAAATTTTTTAGATTAAAAAAATTAACCAGGTATTCAACTGAATATTTTTTTTACTTAGTGCATCTCAATTAATATCAATAGAATATTACTGGATATTAGGGTTGGGCAATGCATCGCAAAAAACTGTTGTACATCCTACATCTTTAAATCAGATTAGAATTTTTCTCTATAAACCAATTCATCACTATAGCACTGGCTACAAATCCTACCACCAATATTCAGACACCATTCCACAATCGTTACCGTTTCAATATCTTAATTGTTTCAAAATTCTGTAGAAGCAGGGGCACCCAGATGGGAGGTTACTGTGATCTACAAAAATGCCCTTATTCCACAATTTTTTTCAGATCATTCATAAAATTTAACGATTACTTTTTGAACTTACCTTTTAAAAAAATAATGATGTTTAATGTCTCTTCTCATAAGATGAATTCATACTCATAGCTTATGCAGTACAATTCAGCAAATTAAAAAAAATTCCCAACCAAAAATTTTGTTATCTCTCATGGAAGTATCATAAGCGAACGAAGATCTTCACTTTTCCCAAAACTTGCAGGAAATGCAGTTTTTTAAGCTCTTGACAGAAAAAATATTGATGAACAAAGTTTATACATATCTTATGATCATTCAACAACAACAAAAGAAAAAAAAAAAAGACGCTTAAAGTGTAAAATAGCTACTAAGATTGCATGTACATATTTTGGTGTTTTGATGAACCCCTTTTTAAATGCTAAAAGACTGCTCACATCTTTTTGCATTAGGAAAATAGATTCATTGTAATACCAAAACACCTGTAATATTTATTGCTATCTTGTCCCCTTTAAACAGTTTTTTTTTTTTTGGCAACTTCCAGCTAGCGTTAGAATCTGTTTGTAGTATCTGGGATAATTTATATTTTTTCATCTGGAACATATTTTGTAAAATTTAAACAAGCAGTTTACAGTGAAATCTCGTTACAACGAACTTTAAGGGACCGTAAATTTTGCTCACTGTAACGGAATTTTCGCTGCAATTGAATTAGAGCAAAGTAATGGAAATGAAATATACAGAAAATTTCCTTTGTTGAAACCGATATTTAGTTGTATTGGTATTTTGTTGTGACAAGATTTCACTGTATCTTCAAAAAAAAAAAAAAAAAACTTACATTGGGATGTATTGTGACATTGCCATGTAAGGTTGGCGATGCATCACAATGTAGAAATTTCTACATTGCTTAGTCCAACTGAATATAACAAAGTTGTTGTACATCATTGCGGAAATTTTTAAGAAAATAATGTATGCAGAATTATAGAATAAATGAAAACTTACTTACAAATGTCAGGGCCCGCGCTAAAGATTCGCCACTGCGCCAAAAGTGATAAAATTGTAAATTCAACAAAAGAAGCTGATTTGCTATAATTCTTGGCAAACGGAAAATTTTCGGAAATTTTCATAAAAAATAGAAAAAAGATTTTTTCCCTCGACCCTCAAAATTATAATTAGAAAATCTGCAAGAAAAAAAACAACAAATTGGGATTTCCATGTCGTGTGCATTGTTATTAAGTGCTTAGTAAAATATTAGTGTATACTGCATATTTAAAATATTAGCACTTGCATTGTCCTATTTTATAAAATTACTCCTTTGTTTTCCAATTGAAATTTTCTGGAAATTTTTTTAATTCACAATTAAAATTAACTAAATTTAGGTCTTTGGCTAATACAATTAAAATTTGACTAATTTGTTGGCTAACAATTTGAAATCCCTAGCAAGGGCCCTGTATATGATGCATGCTAGACAATGTTTTTTTTTTCCAACATCTTTCTTGTGCACTTTATAAAGTTATTTTTTAATCTTGTTATGGTGTTTTTTACTTGCACCAAATCAGTGCACCATCAAGCCTGGTACTATTATCTGACAGCATATTGCACCCAGGTAAGAAAAAAGTGACAGAATACAAAAATGTTCAATTCCTACAAAGCAACAACTAAAAACCTAATGAATATATTGCATTATTAGTACCCACAACTAATAAATAATACAGTAGAAGACCGTTATAATGCACACCTTGGGACCAGAGCTTTTGTGTTATACAGGTTTTGGCATTATATAGGTCAATTTCAATTTTGAAACTAATATTCAGAATATATCTATATATTAGCATTTCAGAATGAGTTCTATCTGCAATGAGTCCTAAAGCACTAATTATAAACCATTAGTCATTCACAAATAAATATGTTTCACAATCAAAAGAAAGTGAATTATTCTGCACTTCTGCTAGCCGCCATGGTTAACATAACAGCTGCATTTTCAAGAGCCATCTGGTATTTTCTTTTCTCAGTGAATACTAATTTTTATTTAAAAGCTTTGAATTAAGATGAAAAGATGAAAAACAGTTTCAAAATTGAATTTACCTAACAATATTTATGTTTGCAAGACAAACCAGAGAGATTTTTTTCTTCAAAACCTATTGTTAACTTTTGAAAAGTAGTGCGGTTTATAGACAATTGCGTTATACAGGTCGGCCTTATAAAGGTATTCTACTGTACTCCTAATGTTTCAGCTCTGAGCCTAATGCTTTTGCTTTTAAAAACCAGAATTTTCACCTTCAAGTTATGGAGTTCTTTGAGCACTATTTCGTGACATCTTGGGATACAATGATGTAAGATCATGCCTATGTGATTGAGCCCACTTTCTGCTTCGACAAAACCCTGCAGTCTGTCATCATGTTAATATGACTGTTTGATAGACTTACAGTAAAACTCCGATATAACTCCACCGTCAAATCCCATCTTTTGGTGACGTTATATCGATTTTGGCAATATATCGAAATATAAAGTGTAAGATTACAAATAATGTTAAGAAATGTGATAAAATTAAAAGCATGATTTTACCTCTTTAAGTTAAAAAAATTAATAGCTTTCAGGCTCCAACATTAATTAGTTTATCTAAACTACCTGTTTTCTGGTCCAAAATATTAATATTTTTTAATTTCAGTTTGACTTTTTTTTTTTTTGCTCAAAAAAGATAGCTCTGTTCTTTTCTAATGCAAGAAGGCTGTTCAACATTTTTCTATCAGTCGCATATTCCTTTAAGAATTTTGTTAGTTTCTAAATGCGACATTCGTTTTACAGTTTCTGACTTAAAATTCCCTTCTACATTTTCAAGTTCTCCTTCAGATGAATCGGAATCGCTAACTTCATAATTTCCTCGAGAGCCATATTTTCAAAAAGCTGAAACTGATTTTTTGGCATCAATGTATTTATTTACTGTGGAAGATTTTGCAAAACAATCTCTTTGTTGATGTTATTCTGAATCTCTCATTTCAACATTACTCTGCACTCTGTTTTTCACCTTCAACTAAATCCCCATATCTCCAGCTATTGACAAGTTTCTGGTGTAATTTCATCCCATAAACCCATTTAGCTAAAAGGGTTGTAAAGGTTGTGTAAAATTTAAGCCCTGGTGTAAAAAATGCAAGCACATGTTAACAAAGCCCCACTTTCCTATTCAACCACTGACAGTGTTTTTCGGTAGAGAGTAGACCACAAGTTTATTGCAAACCGAGCTCTCCACAAAGCGTTTTTGCCTGGAAACATTTTGGTGTACTCTACTTTTGAATAACTTGGATGGGAGTGCTTATTACACTATAGATACAGAAGAGAATAATCAGTATTTGGGGCATTCCACGGTATTTTGGACATTATGTAGAGTCCGTAACGTGACCTTTTTTTGCTATAACTTTTTAATTTACCGTTTGATTTGCAAATTATTTTAATTTGAGCTGGTGTGTTGGTAGGAAAAGATCAAAATAAAATAATATGCTAATTAAACAGTAAATTAAAAAGTTATGGCAAAAAAGGTCACGTTACAGACTCTACATAAATGTCAAAAATACCTTGGAATGCCCCATTTGTAATTAAATAATTGTCAACTTACTGTAAACATCAGAAATTTTTTTGAAAAAGCATTTTTTTGGAGCATGGTATTGGTCTGCGTCATAACAAGCGACACAATTATGGTGGCATAATAGGATTGGTGCTTTAAAGGATGGGCCTTAAGTCAGGGTTTGACTGTAAATTCAAGACTGCTTCCTCAATCAGGATCCTTCCACAATTTTGGTCAATGGGAATACAAAAAATATCAATTGCTCTGTTGCTAGAGCAAAGCATGTTTTTCTATTTGCCACAACCTACCAAATTTTGAATTTAAAACCTATGCAGCAGCTAAGAGGTGTTTCACATCATTATTTATAATGAAGCATGTTAGTCAAGATTTAATTTAATACACAAGCCTTAAAGTTTAGTCTTAAAACTATTTTGACGAGAAGTAAACAAATCTTCAGAACTTTCAACTTCATTCGTTTAAGGAGAATCAGAGCTTCAAACCAATAGGATCGTTCGCAAGGCAGAAAATTTTCTTAAAACATCTCTGACTGGGCAACGACCCAAATAGTTTGAAACGAAATAAAAATGCATGCACTTTAGCTTTCGAAACAATTGACAGCATGAAATCACGTGGGTAAATATCTCAAAGTCAAAAAATGTTTCACCTTAAATTCAGCACATATGTATCAGCACACGCGATGTAGATTCATTAAAACGAAAAAAAGTCAAAGATATTTACAGAATTGTGAGCGAAACTATATAATTTTCTCATCTCTCAAAAGAATAGCGACCGAAACAAAATAATCATACGTGAAATAAATATAAAAACAAAAAAAAAACTTAGCGAAGTAGTAACGGTCCAGTTTCACTTCATTGACTTGTAAACAAGCATGGAACAGCGGTTACAGGGTTACAAGCTCCTTTTAGTAAAATCGAGTCGTCAGAAGAAGGCATCTACTACTGTAATCACGAAGAATAAATTTGAAAAATAAACGTAATAATACAAAATGCATGAAAATGACTTTTATCATTTCATGAACGCCGCCATTAAAAATCATAAATATCATGTGACAGATCACGTGACAGTTGGGCACCCCTTTTTAAAGGAGCCAAAAGAACCGCAAGGACATCTCCAAGCCTCCGTTTTCACCCGGATGCACCTTGCTTTCACCCCAGGGTGCCAAAGGACCTTTCAACGGCTCCTGTAATTCTAACAGTGTATTGTAATCACGATTTCAAGAAGAAATCTTTGTTTTTTGAATTATACTGATAAAAGCTTAAAAGTTATTACTTCTTCGCGTTTTTAAAGTAATTGCTAAAATTGAACTTTGAATCAAAAAAACTTTGTTTTTTGCCGCTATACTATTTGCTGTCACCGCAGATTATGAAAGGTTTTCTTTTCTTCAGGCTTAAATGATTCTTTTATTTTAAAACCAAGTTGTATTCTTCTTTTATCTATTTTGAAATTAACCAATTGCTTTTTTCCCCTTGCACTTCAAAGCTGTTTGTTACAAAAGCAACCTAAGACTTTTTTCGATACATACTGAAATCATTTGAAATAGAGTTAACTTGTGCACTTAAGTAAATATCTGTATTTTTTTATTGTTAAAATGCTGTAATCATTCATTAAAACTTATGTTCTTGATTAGAGAAAAGCTCCCTTTGAATGGATGTCAAAAGGTTTCATCTGTTTTACATAAATATGTCAGCTACATAAGAATAACTACATTACTTCTATTATTTAACTATTACTTGTTATTTTTGCAACAATTATTATACTGTTTGAAAATTTAGTTCAAAAAAATTTCAATTACTTTTTAGTTATGTCATAAATACACATGTTTTTAAGAGTGATTTTAATAGTTTCTTAAAATTCTTATGCTAAGTGGTTACTGGAAGTAAAGTATTTTTTTTAAATTTTATATAACTTTCCATGTAGAAAAATTTAATATACTGTTTTGTAATCCCCCCCCCCCCAAAAAAAAATTGACTGGATATGTTTTTTTACCATTTTATTAAAAAACAGCATCTTTTTAAAATTATATCTTTAGTTCAACAACTGTACACAACTTAAAACGCTTAAAATACTGCATTTTATACAAACATACAACGGATTTCAAGAAGAGCAAAAAAAGGAAACCATTATCATTGGTAACGTAAATCAGGGAAATTTGATGAACCTAATCAGGGAAAAGTCAGGGAACTTTTTTTCACAGTTCCTGTCGCCACCCTGATTTGTAGGTTCTGACACCTACACGGACGGATACAGAAATTTTTCAAGGGAGAGGCGATTGATATTTTTTCTTACTTTTTACTATGTATAATACTGTTTTTAAAATATTGACCATAAAGGTTTTGGACATTCATTCTGAAACAGTTCCGGGTTAGAAACATAAATCAAAACCAATATTCTCCCAACATCAATGAAACTCGTCTAAAGTTGCGTTTTTTGAACTGAATTTTCGAAAAATTACCGGTGGAGAGTCCCTCAAGGGAGGGGCAATCTCCCCAATCGCCCCTACCTTGTATCCGTCCCTGGACACCAAGTTCATGAACAGAGATAAACCTGACTCCATTAATAACAGTGCAATTAATTAGAATTTAAGAAACTTATTTCATTGAATAGAATCGATATAAATAAATAAATAATTATAAAAATGTGCTTGCTTTTGGTAAATAATAGAACTTTTTGCTCAAAGCTACAAATTTCGTTAATGTTTCTCATCAAAACCAGCGGAGTATCGAGAACGGACGATCAAGGACAAATGATTTATGTGTATCCAAAAACATAATTCACTCTATTCTGGTTGTTGCATTTTCGAATGTTTTTTCCGCAGTGGAGAACGTTTCCTGTGGTTAATTTAAGTAAAAATGGTAGACTTCAATGGAAAAATTTAAACTTTTTTACAACTGTAATTATAAAGTATTAGGGCTTACACTTTAATATGGTTCTCCCAAATAAATATTTGAAGTAAACGCCTAAGTAACAGTCATTGAGAAGGAGTAAAAGATGGAGAAAGTGAAGCCTTCACTTCCTGAAGCAAGGATCCCAAGTCACGTGATATATTTGAAAGTAAAGCATTGGAAGAAATCGGGTTTCTTCCACTCATTTCACGTAAAACGTGTCTCCTATCCGTCGAAGCTGAACCGTGTGACTTGATATCTTTTCCTCAGCATTGGCTAAGCCAATGATTGGATATATATGATCCCTCATAATACTAATTCCTCTGCTCTAAGGTAACAGTTCCTATTTTAATATACCTTACTCTCAGTTGTACTAAAGACTATAAAACACTACCAAAACCTTAGATGCTTCATAACATCGAAGTTTATTAAAAAATTTCATGTTGGTAAAGAACTTGTCTGTAAAACATTGGCGTCGTAGAGCTATCGATTTTTCAATAAATCAATGTGATTCAGTAAGAATTGTGAAGTTGAAACGTGCATATTTCTAAGTGTGAAAATGGTAAAAAAAACTTTTTTTTTTGTTTTTGTTTTTACAAACTTTAACTAAAGATGTTTTATGTGCCCTCCTCCTGACGCCTGAACAATATCACACCTGTACCGAAACTCCTACGATACATGTTGTATAGGGTGTCTCCCCCCCCCCCCAAAAAAAAAAAACGAAAGTCTGTTTTTCAAGGCGCGCACTCTCTTATATTTTTCCCTTTTGGTCAAAACAATTGTAAAAAAAATTTCATACAATGTTAACAACGGCAACCCGTACCGACTGTGACTTGCGCCTGAAACCTGAAAGTGTGAACCAGTACTGTGCACTAAACGGAATCGAAAAAAAAAAAAAAAAATTGTTTTTGGGAGTTCAAAACTTCATGTTGATAAAACGTTGCCCCTACCTATAGCTCCTCTTTTACCACAAAAATATTTATCAAATCAAAACATATTTAGGTGACCAGCAGGAGGCCTCAAATTTGTGATTTTATTCAAAAAATTTTTTTTCTATGCATTCTTAAAAAAAATGTAAGGTAAATTTTAAGAAGTTATGAAGCTGAAAAATATCAACAGTGGAGTCGATAATTTACGTTAAATAGCAATTTTTGCTCTCTTGCAATATTTCAGTCTTTCTCATGGTACTCAAAATATGCATTTTTTCAAATTTAAGTTAAATTTTCCATTTTTAAATATATTATTTTTTATTATTCATTTGCACATATTGATTTGAAAATGTGTTCACTAATAATTTTTGAACTATTTATTAATGAAAATGAGTTCTGTAGACTATGCATATCCCACACTTCTTGTGTTCGAAATTAACCGCTGATTTTAATTATGTGTGTAGTGTAAAAAATGCTCATGCTTTTATTAAAATTGGGATTTGATTAGTCAATTTTGAAATAATATATTTTAATTTGTTCTCTCTCTCTTTCTTTTGTTTACTTATTTTTATAGTCCTTATTATTGCCGTATTACCCCGCAATATCCGGCATGCCGGAAAAAAGCGAGGTTGACCAGCATGCCTTGAAACTCGAATTTACCGGCATATATGCCGGGTAGTTCCAGGTTTATTTTGCAACAAAACAAAAATAATATTCTCCATTCAGTTCCAATCAGTAAGCAAACCACTGTAAGGAAAAAATAAATAAACCCCGAAAGTAACCTTCTTTCAAAAAACAATTTGTATTGCATATAATATGTGCTTGTTATTTATGGTCGATCATTATTATAATTCTATGCTAATAAAGTAATCAATTCAGATTCAGAAGCAATCATCGTTACTGCGATTTGTTCATTTTTTTGAATAAATTATTTTAGGTTCCTTTTAGAGAGGTAAGTTTAATGTTTATTTATTGAATAGCTGTGGTAAATTCTTTAGCATCGGTTTAGGGGCAGTAACTCACTGTTTAAATGCTTGCTTACGTAATTTTAATTTAATATTTATAAAATTATTCGTTATTAAACAATATTTTTCTTCTTAAAAATTGACATTGTTAGTTAATATTTTTACAAAATTAAACTGTTTATTAATACTAACAAGATATGTATAGAACTTATATTCATTTTTAAGCTGAACATATATTTTTTATAGTGTCATTTTTTTTCCTTAACTCGATTTTCCCGGCATGCCGGAAAGAACCAGGGAAGTGTTATTGAAAATCTGGTGACCCCCGAATTTTGTGGCATACCGGATAGTGTGAGGTAATACGGTGTTTGATTCAAAATTCTTATTTATAAGGCAGTAAACACTACTGCCAACTTCATCCCGTCTCTTGAGACCTTTCTTTACGCACGCACTTTCAAAACAATCAACTTAGAACATTGGTTACTCTAAACTTTTTTTTCTCTCGATGTATTACTGTATATATTTATTTTACTATCGAATATTGGCGTTTTGTCACTGATGCTATCCTTTTTAGAAACTTAAATGTTATTATTTGTATAACGCACAAGGCAGATGGATTTATAACTTGTAATTGCACTGTATGGTTTGAAATATAGTTATAAAATTATAATCTAATACATCAAGTAAATCGGTTAGTGTCGCCGAAGGCCTCAAGCAGTCAGTAAATGTCAAAAAAATTTAGCATGGTTTAATACTTTTCGATACTAGATGGCGACACTATATAAACAGTTCAGAATATTCATGCTGGCTGTGATAATTTTGTTTACTACAGAAATTTTATTTACTACAGAAATTTTGTTTACTTCTCTTTTTGAACTACAGAAAGTGCCTAATTTGAGAGACAATCTCACTCTGAAAGCTTTAACGATCAAGCGAAACTTTAATTGAACACTTAAAGCGTCGCCAAAATACAAACAATTGTCTTCATTTGTCCGTAGCAAGACCCGTAATTTCCCTTCTTCTACAGTGGTGCTGCCATCTGCTGTCATGAATTTAGAAATACGTAGATTTGAGACTGTGCAACTGTTTAATGCTCATGTGTCTTAAGTGACCAGTCGAAACGTACCGAATACTCGGTAATTACTCGGTACTCGGCAAACACTGAGTACTTGTAAAAAATGGAAGATTGTGAAGACAGATTTTGCAATTAATAAAACAGTGCAACCGTATAAAATATTGTACAATCATTTACAATTCAAATTTACAAGTCAAATTAAATTTTGAAAATAATGAAGTTTGTAATGCTTCAATGGAGTAAATCTTTATTTGAATGTCCCCAAAGTTAATAAAGCTTATTTATTAAAAATGGGGCAGTGTAAAAAATACGAAACTTTTATATTATAATGTTTGGCAGACTAGTACTATAATAGATTGATATAATTTGTTTTAATTCTAACTTGATTAATCATACCTTATATTTATTTGTTAATTTTTAATTTTAAAAATACCTTCTTTATGAAAGAGTTTTGACACAAACAAAATATTTCAAATAATAATGCGTAGTTAAGTTTCAGCTGGAATTTTTTTTAAAACACTGCTATATAGACATGGAGGTCTATACTACTATTCCAATGAGTTGGAAATTCATCCAACCTGTGTGTCTGTCGTTCTTCTTAAAACATAATTGGTGCTCGGTACTCGGCCAAGTACTGAAAGGCCGAGTACTCAGTACTCGGCAACTCGGCCAAAGTGCCACTCGGTACGTCTCTAGTGACTAGAATTAGAATTTTAGCGACAATTCTATAAAAAAAAAAAATAATAAAATAGAATAAAAAAATAAAAAAAAATAAAAAAATTAATTTGAATTATGACATCTTGAATTCAAATTATGTTTTTCGCAATCACGAGTGTGTGTATGTAGGCGTGTGTGTTTGTGTGTAGGGGTATGTGTATGTGTGTGTAGGCATGTGTGTTTGTGTCTGTGTGCAGGCATGAATGTGTGGGTAGTTGTGTGTATGTGTGTGTATGTTTTTGTGTGTGTGTATGCATAGGGGTTTGTATGTATGCGTGTGTGCATGTGTTTGTGTATGTATAAAGGTTTATGTGTGTGTTTGTGTATGTATGAAGGTTTATGTGTGTGTAGGTGTATGTGTATGTTTGTGTGTGTGTATGTGTGTGTGTGTAGTTGTGTATGTGTGTGTGTGTGTGTGTGTGTAGTTGTGTATGTATGCGCGTGTGTGTAGGACATGGATGCAACCTGGAGACGGCTTTCGCTATAGGAGCAGCATCGTGAGGAGCCGGTCGACGGTGATGGTGCGCAGGGTGGGGCCGGCGGGAAAATAAAATGATAGGACGCCAAAAACAGTCAAATAAAAGCAATAAGCAATCGTGATTGCTCAAAAAAACTTTACATTTTAAAAGCACATCTTTAATTTTCTATGAATATCAAGTAAAACCGTCCCGACGACTTGAATGGACCTGGAGGCTTAAGTAATATTCCGATTCATGGTAGCACTAATATATCCGCTCCACAATGCATTAGCATAGCCTACGAAGGGTGCTACGCAAGGGTGCAGTTCCCGTATTTTTATAATAAATATTTATCTCATATGTCAAGCTCCTTGAATGATATCTTTTATTAGTTTTGGTTTCGTTTTCCGAGTATGTTGCAATTTTGGTTGTAGCTAATTGGATTGAGTGCTTCCTTATCCCTCGGAATCAACTTTATTTATATTCAACCTCTTTACACAATCCTCTTGGACAAAAACAGCAACCAACATGCAACATTTAGCATTCAGCTCCTGACATTAATTGGAATTTTGACTTCTTAAATTCAAATTATGTTTTTCATAATTATGATTGCGATAGGAGCCATTTGTGGAAACAAGAAACCCAACGAGTAGGGTTCTATCGGAGTTTGTGATTTGCAAAAAAAAAAAAAAAAAAAAAAAAAACATAATTTTAATTCAAGGCATCAACGTTGAAATTATTGCCAGGGGTTGGATGCTTGGTGTGTTTAATCTATGATTTTGAAGTGGAAAATATTGTAAGGTCCTTTTGAGTCTCAGCCTTTTTATTTTTATCTTCCTCGAGAGAAAAAAAAAGAAGTTTGTCTTTTACCCGAAACCCGTGATTTCTTAAGGATTCATCAAAATATTTAGAAAACAAAAAGAACTTTAAAATCTCAAATTAAAAACGGAATTCATTTCAACTAGAAGCTTTTCTGCTGGTAAATGACAAGGGAGGGAAGTGGTCATTTAAGTATTGTGTGTAGATATCTTTGCGTTTAAGGTAAATTTGAAGCACTTTAAACTGTGGGATTAAATGGATTCCACACCCACTGAAGCAATTTAAATCTCCGTCGCGTAACCTGATGATTTTAATAACACAGCTGGGAAATGAAATACAGTGAAACCTGTGTAAGTTGACCACTTGCGGTGCACTACTTTAGTGGTCAACTTAAACAGATGGTCAACTTATAGAGGTTGAACTATATGATAAGATCTAATTCTGTGCTGAAAAAAGCGGTCAACTTAGACAAGTGGTCAACTTACAAGGGTGGTCATCTTTACAGGTTTTACTGTATTGCTTAAGTGTTTATTGCAAACAGTTAACAGGAAGAATAGCTGTGAAAATTATAATTTAAATAAAAAATGTATAGGAAACAAAACTGAAAAGTACAGTTTATTTTTCATTTATATATTTATTTATCTTTATTTATTTATTTCTTATTACGAGCTGTTCATTCCTTTCTAAAGAAAAGGAGGCGCCTCCTTTAGAATAGACAGTCACCTCAGCTATAAGCGGAAAAATGCATTGTTAAAACGTCTGAGTCGAGATACATTACCTACCGCTCACCAAAACGTAATGAAGTTTCTGGGTAACAACTTTTCTTTGGCGATTCCAAATACAGTTCATCCTCTTTTGCCTCAAACCCCCTCTTTAGAACGCCCCCTCCTCGACGCAGATGACTTTGTGTCCCGCCATCTCATTTCCCCCCTTTTTCCCGCGCTTCCGCCATTTACCGGAATTGATTTCCATTCCCATCCCTTACCAAATGATTCAGACATGTCCCGGAATGTCTGAGTCACGCGACTTTTTTCCCCCGTACTCCCGTTTTATGCGTTCCGAAAATCCATTCCAGATATCTGGATTAAAAAGCCATCCCTGGAGAAAACGGTTTTAGAATCTTTCGAAATGCAACATGTCTAAGGATAGGCTTGCCAGATTTCTGAAATGTTTAACCGGGACACCGGAAGAGACCCCCCCCCCCAGTGTGTCGCGGGCATTCAAAAGGATTCACACCCTTGGCTGGTTTCTAGAATGATTTCGAGTTAGACGGTAGTTCATTCTCAATGTTAAGAATAAATGGTTACTAAATTTTGAACCAAAACAAGGAGTAATAACACATGACTCAAGCAGATAAATTTAAACATTTTTTCCCCTTCATGCTAATATTTTCAAGTTACTTAAGAAATTAGAAACACTTTGAATAAGGAAAATAATTGAACATGCACTTTTCACTAGCTAAAACTCTTTTGGTTAAATTTTTTCTTTAAAAACCTCTCAAGCTAATTCAATATTAATTTTACATATTAACGTTACAAATTATACATAGTAATTATCCTAAATAATCCTTCATAGTTAATTATTTTTATACTGTTTTTGGTCTCTATACTGCCGTGTGCAGGTAAACGACAGTATCTGCAGAAATGAGTTTTCGAGATATTTGGAGAAACGTGTTTTGGATTCAATACTAACAATAGGAAAATGTTGAAATTAAACGTCTTTTTCGCGCATCTTTTTCAGCGGAAACCTAACAAGCGAGCTTGTACAATAAAGATAACGTACAATAAATGACAAAAATGCAAAAAAAAAAAAAAAAAAAAAAAAAAAAAAAAAAAAAAAAAAAAAAAATGAAAAATGAAAAATTTGCAGTTACTGCCCTTTACCTGCACATGGCAGTATAGTCAAATTTATTATTTTCCGGAACGTAAAGTAAATCGGCCGGGACACCGGAATTTTGTCTGAAAACCGGGACTGTCCTTTCAAACCGGGATGTCTGGCAAGCCTATCTAAGGATAGCATAAAAGACATGAGTTACGTTTTTGTTTCATGGGGCAGGGGCATGCACAGAAATTTTGGGGCAACAAATGATTTTTCCGCGCCCCCTCCCCTCCACATTGTTTACACCTATATTTCACTCCTAGTTTTGAAAATATTGGGCCCCCTTCAGGCTCGGAGCCGGGCCAACAGGTGTCCCTTCTCCATCCCCCTCTCCGTGCACGCCCCTGTCATTGGGTAAACTTTTTCTCACACAAAAGAAAAAATTATCTTTAACAGTAGATAGTATTTTTCTCAAGCTTATTTTTGCCCTTAGCCATTAATAAGTTATTCAAGTAGCAAAAATAGGATGATTCATTGCCAGTGCGATACATTTCTAGAAGTAAGGCGCAAAACGGCAATTAAGAATCAAAAGTGCGTCTTTTCGATAGAAGACGTTCTTCTGGATTTTGAAAGCACTAAATTACTCTTCCCCTAAGATATTTAATCTTTTGAAGCAAGATGAAACCAATGTTGGTGAAACGCAAAATTTGCATACGCGGCATGTTTTTGGCTTCAGGAAATAATTTTGGAATCCTGAAAATTTTGTCCTTGTAAAATACTTTTTCGCTGCGGATTTTTCAAATTTGGGTTACGTTCACATAAAATTCGAATCTTCATTTTCGCGAAAACAAATGCTTAGTCTTATAGTATGTGCTTTTATTTCTCTGTTCAAAAGGATTTATTTTTTTCTTAACATTTTAAATGTGTGAATTACTATTACTCGATTACAGGGTCTGCTTCAAAAATACAGACTGAACTAGAATTTTTTCTGCATTCCTAGCTTTTTAATTGTTAATTATACATTAATTAAACAGATAATCACATTTAAATTGCACAAATGGCATTAACAGTTGCAGACAAAATGACAATAAGATTTCCAGACATGTGTTTTGGAATAATAATAATAATGCAAAAAGGAAAAGTGTTTGTGAATGAGAAATTATTCAATGAACTTCATTTTTTCATGGAAAAATATCTGCAACTTTCATTGCCATTTGCAGTTCTCGCACTGTTGTCATTATGTTTTTCACTCATCGCACGAAAGCAAGCATTTTATTGCTACGCACTAATAATCTTTCTTCTAAAAAGTCAACTAATTTACAAAGTTAATTGGTCAAAAAAAAAAAGAAAGAAAAAAGAAAATATAAGAAAGAAAGATTTTAAAAAAAAATCAAAGTTTTCACGGACAAAGGATTTCCACAAAAATTTCTGATAGTATTCGTAATTCGTAAGCGCTCAGCCATCAGAGTTTAGAGAACTCTTAATTTTTCCTCTAGTTGTTCACTCTAATAAAAATTTCAGCTATCATCCATTCTGTCATGCGGTAAATCATCGATGCAAAAAAAAAAAAAAAAAAAAAGAATACAATCTGCATACTCAAACTCATTCCATTCGAATCATCTTGTAGAGCGAGCGAGGGATTCAAGCAGAAGTCAGAAGTGGTTTGTACACAGCGGGTGGTTCAAGCAATCAAGAACGTAAAATGCGGTGCAGACACGCGCTGCTGCTTTCCAACCTACGATGTGAACAATTTCTACTTTCAATCGTAGTTGACGATTAGAAATTTACAAGTATTTTTTTTTTTTTTTTTGCTTTACTAAATGTGGATTGAAGTATAAATCATTCGGCTATCAAATCAGATTTTTGGTACTTATAATAAAACTCCTCGGTACTTGTCACTTAAGTACCAAAATTGTATTAAGACCAAAAATGTGTACTCGTGTATGATGGAATGGTTTCCTTCAGTCAAAAGTACTACTTTTAGTCATTAAAATGGATAGAATGAGCAAAAAAAAAAAAAAAAAAAAAAACATGGACCCAGAAGATACTTGCATTTTCTCAATGTCCGATTTTTCAAACAAGGCGTGGTCTTTATGACGTCACAAATGATACATTTTGCCCCATCTTTCTACTACGTTTCCACCTTATGATAATCAAGTAGCGAATTAAAATTGCGCTCTACGCTTGCTACCAACCATATCGTTGTCAATACACGTAAGTAAAGATGCAAATTAAATATTTTGCACTGTGAATGGCATTTCATCATTGGTGATGTTATCGGCAGAAGCCGTAAACAATGAAAGCGCTCCGATTTAAGTAAGTTTTTAAAAATATTAAACGTAAACAAATTTATCAAAAAATGGTCAGATCCTATGTTTTTAAGCATGCTATTTCAGAAAAAAATACTTTTAAAATTTTGGAAACGACCCCACTGGACCCATCAACATCTTAAACGAAATACTATTGAGAAAAATTAATTTTGTGTCTGAATAAAACCACATTTCTTCTCTCTCTCTCTCTTTTTTTTTTTTTTTTTTTTTTTTTTTTTTGAGGGGTAGTGGGAGTTAAAGATGTGTTTAATAACGCTGTTGCAAAAACAATATTGAATTCTAAAGAACAAATGAATTTATTAATATTTAGATGTGTATACATTTCTCGGTGTCAGAGCGAAAAGTAGTGATTAATTAAGAATCCTGCAAAAACTTTCAATAAAACAAAAGCAACAACAAGGTGGATCAAGAAGGTATTAATTTTTTGCTCATCAGAATTGTGTGTACTATTACATAATGTATAACACTGCTATTGAATTCAGTCGGTTGGGTGGCTTTCACCAAACTTTGATCTTATACGCCTTTAGCTACGGGTTCTGAACATGCGGTTCAAGTGATCTGTCGATGGATTTTCGGGATGCAAAGAATCGTCAGTTGCATAATTATGCATCATGGCATAATTATGCGAGGCACTCTCGTCCGAATAGAATTCTTAGTGCAATTTCGTATTCTGAGAGTCATGGTGCCCATCATCTGGTGGGAAACTGGACCTCAAAATTCTCTGTGCCATTGACATCAAAGCCTTAATGGGCTCATGGAAGACTGTATGCCATACAAGGAGAACGCACTAGGTCTGCAGAAGGCTAAAAGTTTCTCATGCATTCCCATCGAAAAACCTAATAAATTCATGGGTTTGTTTTTCTTTTCAAATAAAGTTATGAATCAAGTTGAAAAAGTTAGATTAAATATTTTTATCTATCAGTTTTGTTTTTTACTATGATTTTCAAAGTTAAAATTTCAAATGAGTGTAATTAGTTGTTAGTATAATTCATTGAAATAAAGTTGAAACAACAGTATAGGCTGCATTTTTTTTTCTTTCTGCTACACGTTCAGGTCCGTTCGTGTATGTTGGTCCGAGCAAGTATTTGAAGGAGCAGAGTACAATATACTTTCAATTAACATTTCTGAGTGACATCACAATGTAATCTCCATCATTACAATGTTCTGTCCTTTTTTTCTGACGAGTAGGCAAGTCAGTGAGTTATCTTTTCTTTTCGTGGATTGCTCTGGCAAATTAATCTGCGATAACGCATTGATTCTCTGCCGGTAGAGAAACCAACGCACGTCCCCTTGCTGGCCAGCACGAGTAATTGTTCTGTTACTCAAGGTCCGATTGCATTCATTTTGAAAGTACGAAGGTACCTCATTCGCGCTTTCAGTATCTCTGACTTAGAATTTGAAACATGGCTTTCCTGAAACAAAACGCTTGAAAATTTGAGGCTGTGAGAAGCAAAGGAATGTAAGCGCCAAAGTTTAAAAAGTTGGGGTTAACGACTGCAAGTAGTAGGAGAACCTCTCGTTGTTTTGCAGCAAGAGATAGTACTAGTAGCCCTGGTAGGTGCTGCTATACAGGATGATTTAGAAAAAAAAATTAATGAAAGTCTACCTGGAATTTTAACTTTGAACGCGATTTCCTCTAAACTTTATAAAGTGCACTTACCCTTTGCCTCTCACTGCCTCAATTTAAAATTAATTTTATTTTTGTGTCTTCTCATAAGTTTCGTCATATCATTTTTTTTGCCGCAAAAAAAAAAAAAAAAAAAAAAAAAAAAAAAAACCGTTTTTTCTCTCTAATATGACGTAAAACTAATAAAATGTACACTGTAGGAAAGTAACAAAGCATTGTGGCGTGAGTAATCCCTATTTTTATGCTGCAAATGGAAATTAATCGTAAATATCAGATAAAGTATAAAGGCTTCATTTTATAGAAATAAATCATCCATAACATGATCTGTTTTCTGGTTTGTTTTCTTCCATTTGCAAAGGATCTGGTTCTGTGTGGGGTCAAATCACAAATAAAAGATAGTTATCGCTGTCGCACATAAAAGACACAACAATCATTGCATCTGCGTTGCATTGTTTGGAAGAAGACTTTATGGAAAGTTTTTCCGCATAATAGAGATCTCATGAATTCTGTCTTATATCACAATGAATTATTACTTTTTCTGGGTCACAACATTTCTCCTTTCTCTCTGAGAATACTGTCAATTTTTTGGTTCAGTTCGTTGAAAGTTTGTTTCACCTCACTTGTTAGCATCTGAAGGCCCTATCTGACGATCCAATCACTTTTGTATCAAGTTCTTGGCGTTACTCGGCATGTTTTGAACTCTTTTACTGTTTGATGTCGTAATTATTCATAATTAGAGATATTAAGTAGTGTCACTCGTAATTCTCAAAAATAATCTTTATGTTAAAATTTTTACTGCATAATGATAAAAAGAAAATTTCTGTGCAATTAATCATTTTTTTATCTTAATCAGGGGCGCCCTGAACTTAAACTTTTAGGAGGGCGGAAATTCTCAGTTTACCAAATGTAACTCCAAATGTTACCGAATGATGATAATTTTGCCGAATTGTCAGACAAAATTTGCCGAATAAAGACATTTTTGAAAGGTCACAGTGACCTCCCGTCGGGACCCTTGTCCACAATGCAATAATATCACAGAAATTTTCTCTCTTTTGGGGGAGTTTAGTGAAAATGGGACGCGTTATTGGCGCGGATTTAGGTTGGAATACTTTGCAAAACTACTACAAAAGTAACCTGGCTCAATTCAACTCCAATTATTCTTCCCAATTACGCCAAAAAGAGCTAAATATCGTCAAAGTCACAGCTCAGCTTGTCAGGGCCGCATTTTCTCTACTCACATAAACAACAACAAACACTGTATGACGAGAAAAGTTCTAACAGTTGAACAATTTATTTAAGTGGTGTGCTTGTGGATCACTTGACCAGTGTTAAGCAGCCTGGACGGTTTTTCATGCGCATGCTTACAATCTAAACTTCTAGGCTCACGTCACGCAGAAGTATAATCCCCTCACCTCCCTCACTGTGCCTCAAAAAAAAAAAAAAAAAAAAAAAAAAAAAAAAATGTCCCTGCGTCTGTGCCAACTTTTCAGGATAATTAAGCAATTCGAAATTATGTAATTTAAAATTCAATTTCCTTGCAAATTTCCTCCTCAGAACCGCTCTGCTCTCACCTATGATGTAACCTGTTTCTAGCATCCGAACTTTCGCCAGCAATATAGGCTCCCCGCAAACATCTTCTTCAAAATCCCTCTCTATCCATGCGTGTGTGTTTACTTTGTTCGGCGGAGAGTGATTAGAACATTGTGGCAGACGATAGAGTATTCCAAAGGGCGTGTTTACCCGGCCGAGAGCACTAGAAAGCGGAAGTGATGATCGGTAG
The DNA here is from genome assembly GCF_026930045.1 of Uloborus diversus. Taxonomy (NCBI): domain Eukaryota; kingdom Metazoa; phylum Arthropoda; class Arachnida; order Araneae; family Uloboridae; genus Uloborus; species Uloborus diversus. The sequence goes on along the minus strand of NW_026559195.1, from coordinate 50,661 downwards.
AGTGATTCTGTGGTCTGCCGGCACTCATCGCTCGAGTTAAATCCGAACACCGAGATGAGTGGATGGGCGGGGGGGGGGGGGGGAGTTCCAGACGACGAGCGTTTATAAACACTTGCCGTTTTGAAGTGCCGTTTCGCTTTATCCCGCTCAAATATTGTGATTGAGGTTACTGGCTGTTTTGGCGTTTCGTCAAGAGATGGACATGCGCGGGAAAATAATGTTGTTATGGGGACTCGCGTGTTTAGTATAAGGTTCCTTACTCTTTTCGAAATGTAAAAAAGTGGCGATTGAAAAAAATCAAAGAAGCTTCATTTTAGTGAAAAAAAAAAAAAAAAGAATTCTAAACATGGGGAAAACAATTCAAAGAGAAACATTGCAAACAATTGCTGATACTTTTTTCTCGAAAATGCTAACCAGAACAACTTAAGTGTCGCCCGGAATTAAAACTTCAAGAATTTAAAGTTAACTCCTTCGTATGAGGCAATTAGTTGAATCAACCTTTGAACGGGCGGTTGTTAGAAAGTGTAACCAGGTAGAAAAGTGAAGGAAGATCAGCAGGGGTGCCCATCCCCCCCCCCCCCCAAGTTAATTGGCGCAAATTCCCCTCCCCCATCCAAATTTTCTCAACCCTTTTTTTATTTTTAGCTCTTTTTTTTATTTT
>NW_026559195.1:0-45000 GCF_026930045.1 Uloborus diversus | reverse complement strand
GTCTTTAAAGATGTTCTTGCCTTTCTTAGTTCTAGATTCGATATTCCATTATTTAAGCGCTTCAAAATTCAAAAATTACACATACCACTTAAATTCTAAAAGAAGAATTTGATGACCTATTATTGTTCATAGAAAGCGGAATTAAGAAGTATTATAGAGAATTCTCATAACGCGTAATAATATTTCTTGGTGAAGTCCTCCCTCCTACAGGGATATGTTTTCGGCAACCTGGAGCTTATATTTGACCCAGAGGGGTGGTAAAAGGAATTTCTTGTTTGAAAATTTATATATTTAGGAAGCAATTTAAATTGACACTACATGAAGAGATTGCTCGTAAATGCTGTTTTACAGTTAAATGTTGTATGAAGATATAGTTTTTCGCAGCAACCCATTCTTGGCCTTTTAAATTAATATGTCTAGTGTCTAAAAAACCTGCAGCGTACAAAATGATGACAAACATGCAGCAGAAGCAGTGATTGAAAAATTCATAAATCACTTATGGTACTTAGGGGATGAACTAGTAGCTTTGTCCGTATTGGATGAAATGAATTAACTTTGAAGATAGGAAAAGACTTCTTCAAAAAAATGTTTGTTGAATAGGAAGACGTGTCTGATGACTGTATAAAAAATTTCAAATAACAGTAGATGATTTGGAATACTTTCTTAGTAAAGATCTTCCTCTTTATAGAATCAAATACAAGTCAATAAAACTGTTTGATAAGTTACATACACCAAAAGATGTTTTCCTATTTGATCCTGAATCATGGCAAAATGAAGGAAGCTATTTAAAGGGAAGAGATATCGTTAAAATGCTGAAAGTTGTGAATAATAAAACTGAAAGAGGAGCACAATTAATCGAAGAATTTCACAATAAATTTACCAAACATGAGTCACAAAAGCAGTTTAGGATTTTACAGACACTCCAAGACTATCGGAAAAGCATGCACACGATTGAGATACAATGAGAAAAGCGTACGATTAAGGTAAAGTTTCTAAAGCAATATTTCATTCTTATTCAATGTAAAATCTTTAGACGATATGAAGTAATTAAAAAGATTAATTTTAGTGCTACCTCGCTGTAAAAATATTTTGCAAACATAGGAGAAACGATGTACGTGGTCTGAAGTAAAAACTTGAAGATTTGTGGAAAAATTATCAAAAGTGTTAAAGTTTAACGTCCTAGGGGCACGTGCTATTATTGACCGATCCAGTTCAAATTTTGCACCGATTACTTTTTATTATAGTGTCACAAAACTAGGGGACGTCACTTGTTGAATTCCGAAAAAAAAATTTACCCATATAAATAAGGACCACCCTAATATATATATATATATATATATATATATATATATATATATATATATATATATATATATATATATATATATATATATATATATATATATATATATATATTCTCTTTCTTTTCCTACAAAATCGAACTGTATGTGAACATAAATTGCTCTGGAGATGATGCTTTTGCTTCATTGTTTTTATTTTTAGCTATGAGAAAAGTAAAAACATTCACTCTTGTGCTTTCTGGTCTTTTAATTAAGTGATTTTTATTCATAAATTAATTTTATCAACTAATGCTAAGAAATTATTCAATATATATTTTTTCAATGTTTATTGTTCCCTACAATCAATAAAATCAAAAGAATTATGTTTGGATGAGTGTGGGAGTATGATATGAGGATGGTGGATCTTCAACCCTGGACCTCCCCTTTGAGAAATTCCTGTGTGCGGCACTGCCATTCATAGAAGCAGAAGGCCACGAAAATGCATTTTCTGAGCGAAATTTTCCATTTTGAGTGCTCTTGGAGAAAAAGAACTCTGTCTGGCTTCTTTTTTGCAAGATAGAAATTCAAGTGCTGTTTTCCCTTGAAACATGCGTTGGCAGCTCTCCAGTAGACTGACTTAACACTAACCATTTGTGGACCCGAAATAGCCACTGTATCATCCACAGAAGGAGAGATCTGTGACGTCAGCCACTCCCCAGGGATGGATGTTTATCCAGCGATACGTCTACTCGCGTTAGCCCTTTCTGCTCCTGTTATTCCAATGAATTCGCTGCGCCAAAATGTTTCTGGTTGAAATTTTCTGCTAATGTAAACTGTAATATTATACGTACCACCATATGAAATGATTTCCTGAATTGATATGCATTTATGATTTGCAGGTTAATTAAAAATACAACACATACCTTATAATCAGAACTGGCAGCGAACTTGATCCCCTCCCCCCCAAAGATCTTGAGTTTTAAATAGAGATCTTGGGCTTCTGTTTGAAATTCTTGCATTTTGGTCTTCATTGATGAAAACGATACATTTAAAAATATTTTCTCGATAAAAATTAATATTTTCACTAAAATACATGTGTTCGGTTAAGCAAGCTAGAGGGTTTTTTTTTCTCTTTTTTTCATGCGTAATGCGGATGTATGTGCTTGAATGACATATAGAAGACAACAATTGCCCTCCATATACTTGTTTTCCCTCAGTGGGAAAAAAAATTAGAACTACCAAAGAAACGCTCGTACGGCAAGGAGGTACTACAAAAATGAGGAAATAAAAAGACTCACACGATCACAGGGGTGCCCCCCCCCCCCAAGTTCAATAATGCAAATCCCTCCCCTCATTTTTCTCAACCCTTTTTCCTTTTTATTTTTAGTTCTATTTTTTTTAATTTAATTTATTTTTAATTTTTTAAAAATTTATATATTTATTTTTAACTTTTTAAAAATTTATATATTTATTTTTAATTATGATTAATATTTTATTAAAAAATTTCTGTGCTACCGCCAATGACAAACACACACACACAAATTAAATAAATCTTTACTAATCTCAAAGTCTCTCTGTCTTTATATCTGGATCTCTGTCTGTCAGGATCTCTGTGACGCGCATAGCGCCTAGATCGTTCGGCCGATTTTCATGAAATTTGGCACAAAGTTAGTTTGTAGCATGGGGGTGGCCACCTCGAAGCGATTTTTCGAAAATTCGATTTTGTTCTTTTTCTATTTCAAATTTTAAGAATATTTTCCGGAGAAAAATTATCATAAGATGGACGAGTAAATCACGAAATTATCATGACGTGGAATGGGAGAGCGAATGAACATAGCCAATTGGCGAGAAATTCGTCATCCATTATTTGTAAATATACAGACGAACCGAATGACCTTTTAATTTTCAACTACTAGCAAAGCCTTGCGGATACCACTAGTAAATGAAATAAAATAGAAACAGAAAAAATGAAACAAAAGGAAGCGAATAATTTAAAGTTAAAAATAAATCAATTAATAACTTAAAATAGATAAATTTTAAAAAACTAAAAATCTCTCCCTCCCCCCCCAAAAAAAAAAAAAAATTGGATGGCGCAATTTGCGCCAAAATCCCCTCACCCCCTCCCTGTGGACATCCCTGCATGAACAAGTAATTAAAGAAACTATTTTGAAGCAATTTTTTGGTAATAATGAGCGCAGAAAAATTGAAAAGGGTCCTTTTTTAATGACCATGGTTTCTGTAAAAGATTCGTTTGTCCTGTAGAATTAGGCAGCCCCCCTCCTCATTAAATACCTCAATGCTAGACGATGTTTAAACTTCCCTCCTCTCAATCCCATCGTCTGAAGAGCGGAACCCTTCTCCCATTGGCTCTCCTCCTCTCTTCGTGATCGTTGCCTCCGTTCCATTGTTTTTATCCCTCCCCCTCCCTCTCCCTGCAAGGCGCCAGCATCCGGCATGTTCGGAAAAAAGAACATCGCTCGGACTTCCCAGCGATATCTCATTCGCGGCACGTCTCTTTGACTCCAAGAAGGGACCTTATCGTCTGTGGATGTCGCACGATGCTCTTCTGAGGGGTTTCCGTGGGATCGACTAGCGATTTCTTGTGTGTGTGTGTGTGTGATCTTAGTCATGGATTTCTTATTCTGAAGCCGTATGGATTAATCCTATTTTTTGAGTGAGTATCTTTCGTATCGTCCTTGTGGTCAACAAAAACTTAATGTTTTGAGCATTGCACAGTGCACTCATACTGCCGTGTGCAGGTAAAGGGCAGTATCTGCAGAAATGTACTTTCGAGATATTTGAAAAAAAAAGAAACGTGTTTTATATTCCATACTAACAATAGGGAAATGTTGGAATTAGACGTCCTTTTCGCGCCTTTTTTTCAGCGGAAACCAAATCAGCGAGCTTGTACAATAAAGATAACGTACAATTGATGACAAAAATGCAAGAAAATGAAAAATTTACAGTTACTGCCCTTTACCTGCACACGGCAATATAATCGGAAAATTGACCAAAATATTGATTGTTTTTTTCCATGTACTCCCTTATTCGAGTTAATGGAATCAAGCCATTTTTTTTCTACCAAATCACCTTTATTTACATCATTTAATTATAAAATCAAAATCATCACTTACTATAATTCCCCCCCCCCCTTTTGTACAGCATCATTTTCACTGTACTGGACATAGAGTCAACTAGAGTTTTGCACTTTTCTTTGGATTCTTGATCTTTAAACGTAAACCATGTTTTTAGCAAAGTACAAATCTTTCTTTTTTTTTTTTTTTTTTTTTTTGTGCAATAAAATTTTTACTCAATGTCACAATGTGCTGCCTTTTCCGTGGAGAAAAATCCATGGCTAATAAAAAGATAAAAAGTGACCCGATTGAGAAAAAACAGCAAAAATATGTAGAAATTTATAACACTTATAAAAACTCAATATTTATGACAAAAAAAAGAAGAAAAAAGAGGTTACAGCGTCTAATTAACTGGTAGGCTAAACAGCTGTTATTAAACAAAGATTGAACAACCTAAAAAAATCGAAAATTAAAAATTCTCAACTTGATACTATTAATTCGCACAAAGGTATAAATGTTAACAAAATGAGAGTGCCCTCTGCACAATGATTTTCTGTGGAATAAAAATCTTAAAATTTTGAATTATTTCAACATTATATACCCCCTTTCAAAAATTTCTCCGAATTTATACTTTGAAAATATTATAAAAATGTGTGAATGGATGTTTTCCCCCGAGAGTAAAGCTGTTTAATCATTATTCGATCAAATTTATTCATAATTTAAATTCACTTACTGATAATACACGTATTCTGTCCATACTAGAGTGTATTTTTGTCTATGTGTGTGTTCTGTCTCCAATGTTTTAGTTAACTGATATTGAAGCGAGATGTAGGGGAATGTGGGACAAAGTGAAATGGTTAAGATTACTTACTTTTTTTTCAAAATGAACAAATTGGAAGTTTGTTCTTAAAATTACGGTTCATGAAGAAAGAACAATATAATTTATACTAACTTGTATTGAAAGATTATTTTTAATTTTTGAGAATAAAATTTGTACCTCTAAAAAAAGGTGGAAATTTTTCACTTCATTTTTTCATGGGATAAAGTTTAAAATAAAATAATTTTTTAATGAAATATTTTCTATTCCATTATTAAAGATAGTATTGATCAAATAAATGAGTAGATAAAAGAATGAATGAATAAATTTAAAGGAAATGAAACAATAAAAGAATAAATGAATAAGTTAGTTTATGTAAAAAAATCATATGTGATTTGATAAAGGATTGAATAAGTTATTGAAATGAACTATTTCACTTTGCTCCATCCGCTTTGTCCCGCATGCACTTAACTAACTGTACAAAGCATTTAAAATACAAATAAGCTTAATATTAAACAAATAAATACTGCACTGAATATTTGTAGGCCTCAATTAATATTTAAAATGTTAATAACAAGGACTTTATCATTTAATAATAATAAAAATAATTTTTGATTAAAAACAAAATATTACAATATGAGTATCAATTTTTGTAAATCGATTCTATTATTATATTCCTTGATTTTCAGAGGTATTTTTTTTCTTTTCTGACTGGAGTAGACTACATGTGTTACTACATAGTTAAAATATTACCAGATAGGTGGCGCTAAAAGCGGAGTACATATTTCACCATTTCACTTTGCCTGACATTCCCTACAAACATTGTTTTGCCTCTAAAGTCTAAACTAAGCATTCGCATAATATTCCCTTAAAAAAGGACCAAATCAGTCATAAAACTCGATTCAAACCTTAAATTGTGTTAAACGGTGGGATCAGTTAGGTTATAATACTTTTTTCTTATCTATACAGTTCAAATTTTTGAATTTGTGAATGAATTGCCATTTTAATGTTCTTTTTAAGCTATAAACTACGTTTATATAAGTGCGTATGTGTGTTATTCTTTAATGGTTTGTTATTGGGGTAATGTGTACTCCGGTCTGCAGTGATATTATTTTTCTTGTGAAATATTTTCCATTTGATTGCTTAAAATATTTTTCTGCAAATGAATAAATAAAAAATCGGATGAGTGAATAAATAATAAAACAATAAACAAATAAGTAAATTAGTAGATATGAGAAAAGAATAATGTGTGAATAAAATAATCAACGAATACTGAAATGAGTTGATGAATAAATTAATAAATAACAAATAAGTGAAATAATAAATGAAGGGATGTAAATGAATTAGTGAATGAATACCTAAATGATTTAATAAATGAATAAATAAGTAAACGAAGTGAACTAATTCACTTTGCCTCGCAAGACTTGACAAATTGCAGGGCCGTAACTAGAAAATAATTCCGAGGAAGGTTTAAAAACTTTCATGCGGAGCTTTGCGCTATTTGTCCTAATGTTGAAGTCGTCAGGTTATCTATTATTAAAGCGTTTTATGCAATTAATATACATATGAAAAACATTTGAGTTTTGAAACAATATTTTTTGGAAATTTTTAAATATAAACGAACATTTAAATGTCAAACCGATTTTTTCGGGGGGGGGGGGTGGACCCTAAGAACCCCCCTTCCTCCCTGTATACGACCCTGATAACATTTATACATTTTACATTTAACATTAAATGTATTAATTACATTAATACATTTAAATTAAAACATGCCTTTTGTTATCTAAATAAGTAATGCCCTGGACATCGGTACGCTTCAATTAATATTTACAATGTTAATTGCAAAAACTTTACCGTTTTATAATTACAAAAATTATCTTTGATAAATCACAAAACATTGGAATATGTGTATCAAAGTTTGAAAATGACTTGTATTTAACCTTATTGTATTGTTCTGGGTCACTTATACACTTTTAGGTCCATGGCTATGAGAATTTTTTTTTTTTTTTTTGAATAAAAAGTTGAATATATTCAACCACCATGCTATTATTTCAGTTATTATGAATTCTTATTTATTTTCCCTTATTTATTTAGAAATTTGTGTTTCGTTTTTTTACCCTGTGGTGAATTTATTAAGATATTAATGTTCTTTTCCAAATAATCAGTGCTCGCTCGTTTTTAATGTTTTATTTTTATACAGGGAAAACACAGGGAATTTTTTTTTTTTCCAAAATTGAGTGGCAACCCCTACATAATTTATTTTTTTAGCTCACTGAGAGGAACAAACTTGCTCTTTTTTTTCAGCTGATTTATCTTTTTTGTGTTCTGTATTACATCTTTTAATTTCAAAAATATTTCTAAATGAAGTTTGTGGTCTGAACACTCCTTTACGCCAGATAATGTAGCCCTATAATGAGCCTTCTGTTCAAACAATATCTGCTTGAATACAATAGTGTAATTTGTTGTGAGCTAGGCCGACGACATGCTGAGATTGCGAAGAGATGCTGGGGGAGGGGGGGGGGGGGCGGAGCTGATGAAGAATATCCACGACTTTGGTTGTGCACTCCATTTGTTGATTTTCTGTGCTGAAAATTCATTACCGTAAGGAGTTTGAAAATGCTCATTACTAATTTCTGGCTGCTTTTTTTTTTTTTTACTTCCTTTTACAAAAAAAAGAAGTATTGTATTCGCGAAAAAATTTTCACTCAAGAATCGACCTTAATTTCCATTTTGCTCACCCCTGAATGAATGTTGAGTTTTTTTTTTTTTTTTTTTTCGACTTGACCACACGTGGATAAGTGCCTAAGAACGTAGACACGCGAAATAACCATTTTGACTATTCCCGAGAAAAAAACAACGAATTTTCCCGTGACGTCTGTATTAGTGATGTTCCGGATATCCGTATCCGTATCCGCGAATATCCGATGGAAAATAAAGATCTGTATCCGTATCCGTATCCGCTACTTTTTTGACGGATCTGAAACGGATCTTTTCTATTCTAAAAATTCTTAAATATTTGAATAAAAGACTCTTAAATTCCAATTAAATTAAGTTTTATTCCCTATTTAAATTATAAGGTATCATTTCAGAAGCTAATTTGTACCCCCCGTTGCAAAAAGAAACGAGTAATAAGTTTTAAAAGTGTATCTGTGTGTCTATTCGTGGCATCGAACCGATTTTGATAGTTATTTTTTCGTTCAAAAGGTGAGTTGATCGAAAGTGTTCTTCGCTTGGCCTCATTTTTGCAGAACTTTAAGGGGGTCCGGGACACATTTTGAAAAAATTTTTATTATGTACTTTAGAGTTTTGAAATTTTTTGAACTGATTCATCATTTATTTAATAAGCAAAATCATAACATAAATATGAAAAAAAATTATTTTCTTATTTAAATTTAATTAGTTTTTTTCAAAAAAATGGGGTTGCTTTAAATTGCTATAACTCAAAATATTGTTGGTCAATTTTCAATTTTTTTTCAAAAAAGTATGCACAAATATCTAAGCTTTAATTTTTATTCGGCGATTTTAAAAATATTGATTCAATAAAAAATAAAAAATATTTGAAGAAAAATTTCGAAAAATTCGAAGATACTTTTTTTTAAAAAAATCATAATTTTTGCAGTAAACGTTTCTTTCAAATTCGCCGAATAAAAATTCAAGTAAATTGCTTGAAAAAGATATGCTCCAAGTTTCATTACTTTATCTCTATCGGTTCCTGACTTATAAGAGTTTGAATGCAGGAAATCGGGAAAAATTGCATCATGGAGAAAAACGCGCTTAAAGTTTTAAAGTTATGTACACATTCGTTAGATGCATGCAACAAAAATAACTATAACTTTCGTTCTATTTAAGGTAGAAACAAGATTCAAACGTCCTCTTAAGCAGAAAAAAACGGAGCAATTTTTCAAATTATAAAAAAAATTTGCAAAATTTGAGGATTTTTGTGTCCCGGACCCCCTTAATTACTGGAAATTTTAATAAAAACCGACTTAACTTTTTTCAGAATTACGGTAGTAAAAACTTACCCGTGCGTTAAAAATATTGGTCCCAAATTAAAAGAACAAAGTTTTCTGCGTTTGATATTTGTTTGGAACTTCCAAATTATATACAGTAAAAGGTATAATTTTGTTAAGGAAATTTTAAATGTAATTCAAAGCCTTTATACGCTTGATCAGTAGCTATTTCATAGTCGGATAAGGAGAAAAAGCTCAACGATTTAAAATTTCTATCCGCTGTCAGTTCATATTTGTTAACAATGTGTGTTCCGACCCGCGAAATTCATCTCAATATTAGGACTCGACCGATGCATCGGCGCCGATGGTTCAACAATTTAGCCATCGGCATCGGCATCGGCGGCCGATGCTAACTTCCAGGAAACATCGGCCCATCGGCCTTAAAAAACATCGAAAAGCCGATGGAATTGGCCGATGTTTTTGAAAAAAAAAAGAGGACCTTTGTTGTTTTACTTTTTATTACAAAGTAAAGGAAGTTACTGTTTTCATATAAAATTGTTTACTTAAATTTCAGTATGAATTTCTATTTTAGTCACCCCTGAAAAGAGTTTTTTATACAGCATTCAGGTACCAAATAAGTTTGTTGCGTTGTTTCTTGCGGTTGGATGTACGTATCTCTCATAATTCATAACTCAAAAATGGTAAACTGTAGAAGGCTAAATTTTCGCATGTGGGGTGTGCGTACGTTCCAGTTGTGAACTTCACTTTTTATTTTCGATCGGGTGTTCTAAAAAGCCTATTTACTCATTTTTTGTGGCTATTAATTACTTATTTCAATGCTAAATTAATATAGCGTCTCAGACTGACGATCATTCGGTGATATATTGCCGAATTGGAGACTATGGAAACAAATATGAGATGGCGAAACCGGTTTTGTTTCATTTTGTTAGATTCCAGTTGAAACGACGGTAATTTTTAATTTTTCGATATTTGTAATATGAATCACAGCAATGCAGTCTTTTCTGTATTGCTTCGGCGGAGCTACAAGTTTGAGGCCCGTTGAAATACATTTTGGGGCCCTATTTCTCTAGCACAGAAGTTATAAAACATTTATCATAAGCATTTTTGTAACTCCTACTATACCGATGCAATTCCTCCAAGTGTTTGCTGTCGTGATTCAATGTGTGGGGTCGGTCTAGAAATTCTTTTCCAGACCACACTCATAGTGAGAAAAACATGTTACGCGGGTGTTTTATATCTGTCACCAGTATGGGAGCTGGATAAGTATAAGACCACACGTAAATACGGTTTTTGCTCCCCTTTTCTGAGAAATGTTTGAAATTAGATCTTCAGAATAGCTGAATTCTATCCGAAGCTGGACATTTGTTGTGCACATAAACTTTCTCCGTTTGGTGTGATATGATGTCTGTGACACTATAGGAAACATTTTTCAGCCATCTTGTCAACGCAGTTGAGACCCCAGACAGCAGAAGGAAAAAGATCTTAACGCATTTTGTCAACATCGTCTGAATGTTGTAAACAGGGGTGCATTCCCCGCCAAACGAATCCCCGTATATAAGAGAGAGTAAATAGGTCAAGGGGGGAGACTCTTGTGATGCAAAGGGCAGAGTAGTCGTGGAGTGCGGCTCTCGCAGTTCAAAATATCTTTGTAACATTAAATAATCTGTAAATTGTAATATAGCTGTACATAATAATATGTTGATTAAACGTCTCTAAAAGACCATGCAATCTCTTGTCGTCTTTACACAAGAGGTGGAAACGGTACAGCTTAAAATGGTGTCAGAAGTGGGGATGCGAAAGATAACCCTGAACTGACTCTTTGCTCATAAAGAAAACGAGGGGAGAAGAAAAGTCGATGCCTTCTCCCGCTCCTCGAAGAATTCCCGAACAGCTGTTTGAAGCGGAGTTTGTTTCCCTTCTTGCGAAAAGGGGGCTTTTCGTTTTCGTCTTCTTGTAACGCGGAGAAAAAGGAGAAAGAAGAACGAAACCGGAACTTTCGCGTCTCTTAATGATTTGCTGTTCGTGTTATGAGGATCGCCTTGATCTTCGAAGTGCAGCGTTGGAAACGGTCAACCTGACCGAAGGTTTATGAGATTTCCAGGATCTCGCTGTTTGCGCTGGAAGGGTCAAACTGACCATATGCTGAAGAGATCACCTTGATCTGTGCATTGTTGGAAACGGTCAAACTGACCGAAGGTTTCTGAGTTCTCCAGGATCTCGCTGTTTGCGCTGGAAGGGTCAAACTGACCATATGCTGAAGAGATCACCTTGATCTGTGCATTGTTGGAAACGGTCAAACTGACCGAAGGTTTCTGAGTTCTCCAGGATCTCGCTGTTTGCGCTGGAAGGGTCAAACTGACCATATGCTGAAGAGATCACCTCGATCTGTGCAACGTTGGAAACGGTCAAACTGGCCGCAAGTTGCTGTAGCGGAATCCAGTCACGGAGGCTTGTGTTCGCGCTGAAGAGAGGGTCAACCGGACCTGTTTGAGAGCAGAAACGCCGTCAACGTTCTGCTTTTGTGATCATATTGATCAACCGATAAATGGTCAAACTGACCATACTGTGAAAAGGTCAAGCTGACCTTCAAAAGTGTGTGTGTGTTAGTGGGCAAATCTTGCCGAAGAAAATCTATTGTGCACGTGCCAATTGTGGATTACAAAAAGAAGAAAGGCGCTCAAAAAATCTGGGGTATGTACCTTTGCTTTTTCTTGAGTTGTCATTGACTTGTTGCTATATTAAGTTTTAAGTTTTGGAATTAGCTTAATTCTAATTAGTTAAATGTATGACAGTGCAAATCTTGTACGGGAAAATTGTGTACATTTTAAGTCATTTAAAAGTTAACTGTGGGAACTCAAGTACGAGTACATTAACTTTCTTTTGCTTTCTAAGTAGCTAATTAAGTAATTTCTTGTTGTAATTTTTGTATTCCTTGAAATGGCGTTCCTCGGAAAAGGAAAGAAGCAGGATTTGCTAATCCTGGCGGAGAATTTAGGGGTAACCGTTACTCCGGAGTGGAAACTTGTCGAACTTAAAAAGGCAATTACGAGTTCCGACGATTACGAAGAGGATTTTGTTAGGACCCTCTTCGAAAATATAATCTCCACTAGAAAATTAGAGGAAGAAATGGCTGAAAAAGCGAGGGTAGAAGAATTACAAAGGGCTGAAAAGGCGAGGGTAGAAGAATTACAAAGGGCTGAAAAGGCGAGGGTAGAAGAATTACAAAGGGCTGAACAGGATAGACAAAGGGAACATGCATTAAAAGAAAAAGAAATTCAAATGAAGCACGAGCTAGAAATGCTAAAATTAAAATGTGAAAACCCTTCTATTTTTGAAAATAATAATGTAGGACCGCCATCTATCGTGTCGCGCTTAAACATTAAGAAACTAATTCCTGAATTTGATGCGAAACAATCGGACATCAGCCTATATCTGGTGATCTTCGAGCGACAAGCAAAGAGAGCTGAAATTCCCGAGGAAAATTGGGTCGCTCATTTGCTTAGCTTGTTGCCACTGGATATAGTGCAGCTGATCGCGAGGGAACCCGAAGAAGTAGCATCGGATTACCATCATGTAAAACAAGTATTGCTAAAAAGATATAAATTAAGTTCAGAAGTCTTTCGACAAAAGTTCACTCAACATCAGAAGAAACCCGAAAATTCCTGGAAAGATTTCACTTTTGAAATCACTAATTATTTAAATGAATGGTTAGCGGGGCTGGAAATAGAAACTTTTGACCAATTGAAAGAGCTCATGGTAGTGGATCAATTAAAAAAACGTGCCGGTCCCGAAATGAAAAGTCATTTTCTAGACGACTGGACTAGTTACAAATCATCCGCCAAACTTTCAGAACAATTTGACAATTACGACGAAGCCCGAAAACATAATTCAAAATCTGAGGAAAATTCTAAGAGAAATTTTAAATTTTCTGCGGAGGGTACTGGTTTTAAAGAAACAGGAAGTAAAACGGGAGAATCAAAACAGACATCTAAGTCGGCAAATTCTTCTAACGTGCAAATGCGGAAAGATTTCGAAAAACGCGCGGCTCCGCGATGTTACTACTGCAATGAGGTAGGTCACATTAAGCCTGCGTGTCCAAAACTGGGAAAGGGAGCCGGAGTGGAGCCTGTCAATTGTATCTATTCTGAAATAGAAACTATAAATTTTATAGAGACGACAGAACTCACAGAGGGCTTGATTTCTTACACCGAGGGTACCGTGGATGGGAATCCGATATATTTATATCGGGATACAGGATCGACCATTGATTTAGTCAACGCTAAATATGTAAAACAATCGAGTTGGTGCGATCAAAAGGTAAGGATAAGGCAACCATTAAGTCTGAATTTAGTAACATTACCCTTAGCTCAAATCGAAATTTCAGGGCCTTTCGGTACAGTGAAAACAAAAGCCGCAGTTTGCGGAGATGTGTTTGATCGAAATCGGTACCTGTTGGGAAATCTGACGGCCGCGTTGATCAAAGAAAGGACCGGCTATGAATTTTCCCTGGTAAATTCGATGAGCGGGAGCCCCCCGGGTTCTGATATAAATTTCTCACTGACCAAATGTGGGAATGGGGCAGCAGTTGATATAAATTCAGATCTGAAGGATGTCCTTGATGACAAGAAAAAAACTTGTCTTTATGTTGAGGGGCAGGTTTTGGTTTCCGGAACAGAGGAAAACTCCTCGCAAGTGGTCCTTTTTGATAATAATAGTAATGAGTTGAGCACAGCACGCAATAGGGGTTCAAATCGTGATCCGAAAGTTAGTGAGAGGAACGGTTCCGAAGCCGAAAATACGAATCAAACAGGTTCATTCGAGAACGTAATGTTGCGCAATCCTCGGGAAAACGTTCCATTAAAATGCATACATTTTATAGAATTAGGAAAGGAAATGGTGCCGGTTCTCGTCACAAAATTAGTGAATGATTTAATTAAGAGTTTTGGAAATTTGGTCGTACTTTGTTCGGATAATACAGAGGCATCTTCGAGCATGGGGAAGTTTCTTTATAGGATCCCGAAAGCAAAACTAACTGCTATCAGAACGTCCAAGTGTCGAGTTTCTCCGGGGCGAGAAAGAGGGAACGCAGTAGCTCTGCAAGTAAAAGATAATCGCTTCTTCGTTTTTCGGAATCCCCTTACGCGGGTTCAACTTAGGATACTTCTCAAGTTACTGTGTTTTGCGCATTATACGAAGTGTCGCGAGCGGGAAGGATTCCTTTTGGAACGAAAGAAACGAGTGACCTAGTTTGTTTTGCTAACTTGGGGGAAAGAATAGCATATGTAAGGATGTCGGTAAAATATGCTGAATATTTTTGTTAAATGTTGTTAATCTTAACTATAACCAATTATATAATTTTAAATTTCATTGTATAGTTTGGTTAATTGTTGTGTACTCGTACTGCGTTCTAATGAATAGCACGTTAACAATGTTTATGAATAAATAAGGTAGTTGGATGTGCTTACTTTTAATTATGTTATTTCTGAACGCGTTATTTTTATGATTAATTTTGTTGTTGTTTTCTTTTGTAATTCATATATGATTTTTCTATTTTAATTATATGACCCTTACAGGTTTCGCACTCTGTTTACATTGTAGAAGTAAATTTGTAAAGTAGTTTATTTGTTTTAAAATGGAAATTGAGTTATCGAGTCAATTACAACTCCAGAATTAGCATAGTACTGCCTATAGAAGTGCTATTTTTGTAATCAAGTGTACTTGACCAGAAAAATGAAACTTTTCTCTTAATCGAAAAGTTCTTCTAAGGGGGAAGGAGCTATACCGATGCAATTCCTCCAAGTGTTTGCTGTCGTGATTCAATGTGTGGGGTCGGTCTAGAAATTCTTTTCCAGACCACACTCATAGTGAGAAAAACATGTTACGCGGGTGTTTTATATCTGTCACCAGTATGGGAGCTGGATAAGTATAAGACCACACGTAAATACGGTTTTTGCTCCCCTTTTCTGAGAAATGTTTGAAATTAGATCTTCAGAATAGCTGAATTCTATCCGAAGCTGGACATTTGTTGTGCACATAAACTTTCTCCGTTTGGTGTGATATGATGTCTGTGACACTATAGGAAACATTTTTCAGCCATCTTGTCAACGCAGTTGAGACCCCAGACAGCAGAAGGAAAAAGATCTTAACGCATTTTGTCAACATCGTCTGAATGTTGTAAACAGGGGTGCATTCCCCGCCAAACGAATCCCCGTATATAAGAGAGAGTAAATAGGTCAAGGGGGGAGACTCTTGTGATGCAAAGGGCAGAGTAGTCGTGGAGTGCGGCTCTCGCAGTTCAAAATATCTTTGTAACATTAAATAATCTGTAAATTGTAATATAGCTGTACATAATAATATGTTGATTAAACGTCTCTAAAAGACCATGCAATCTCTTGTCGTCTTTACACAAGAGGTGGAAACGGTACACTACGGTTCCCCTATGGTTATGGGGCCTCTCGCGCAATTGCAGCATTTGCTATATTTGAAATCCGCCACTGCACGTCAACACAATCTCGGGTGCAAGTTTTAAAAGGGTTTTCCTGGCTCAATGTTTATGATTATTTTGAACTCTATTTTTTACGATTATTTTTTGTATTTCCGAGAACACTTGCGTGCCCCTCCTCTAAATCGAACAATTTCTGAAATTAAACTCTAGTTGTACTTCTGAGTTGTTTAACACTAACACCATTCATAAAATTAGAGATTTTTTTTTTTTTCAAACTTTATCTTTTGCTGTCAGAAATTGATTAAAGACGTTTTGAATGGAAACATAATTCGGAAACCAAAGGGACTTTTGAATTTTTTATTCGAAAGTGCTGAAGTAGATTCAGAAACTCTTCCGAGGCGTTGGTGGTAGCGGTTCTGTTCTAAAAAAATGAGGCCGAAGTTTAAAGTTGTGAGTCACTCCAAAATCAGAGGGTGACCCCCCCCCCCAACCCACCCTCGTCGTTTCAAGCACTTCTTAAATATTTAGCGATTATTTATTTTGGTCAAGAAATATCATCTTGCGTATTTCTTATACTTGTTTCACCTATATTTCGTAATGCGCCATCTTTTTTGCATCATTAATAGCGATCGATTTTTTTTTCTGTTGTAAGTAACTAATTTTATATATATATATATATATATATATATATATATATATATATATATATATATAAAATAAATGAATAAGTTATTTTCGTTTTCATCATATTTTTAATAATATGTTATAGAAAAGTTTCTTAGGATTTTCTATTATGCAATTTTTAAAAATTTCAGAAAATTATTGTTAAATTGAAAAATTTAATTTGAACTTGTTTGTAGTGCTTCTTAAAAGATTAAACAATCAAATTGTTCAATATTACGTGTGAAAACATCAGATCAAGTAGTATATGTATTCAGTTATTCACTTGATGTAAATATTGAGTTTGTTTATTGTGGCTGCGTTTTAAGAACCTCGCTCTTTTCGTGGCTATTGCTTTTTCTTCGCAAAATTTATGTCACGGTTATAGCTTTTATGAAAAATGCAAACTTTTCCTTTCATAAATTTTAAATAAGTATAAAAATATTCCTATTATGATTTAATATTGTAATTTATCTGTTCCCTTTTTTGTTTAATTTGATGATTAAAAAATGTCTACGTGCAATCTTTCCACTTTAATTGCGTAATTTGTTAACGGTTTCATAGTTTTATTCTTTTTTTTTTTTTGAATGATTAAACAACATAATGTTTTTTAATGATGTTTAGTGTACCTAAATCCATACAGTATTACAATATTACTGAAATCTTGGTTATGTGTTCAATTTAAAAAAAAAAAGTCAATTGGTTATTAAACAGTCTCTTTGTTTTTCTTCCTTCATTTTTATTTTATTTATTTATTTATTTATTTATTTATTTTTTTTTTGCTGTTGTTCTTTCTCTTCCATCATACAGCAGACAAAAATGGAGAAGCATAACTACACCCTATACAGATTGTACGTAGTACGATCCAAAAGTTCGGGAGACAAGCTGTATGAAACCTTACTCAAAATAGTTCACATTACCTAAGCACATCCACCTTCAAAAGGGCACCTTGAGAGACTATGTACTTCTGCCAGTTTTCATATAACTCTTGGAAACACTCCTGGAAACCATTTTTCGCTACCTTCTGTGATGCAGCTTTATTTTCTCCTGACGGAAGAAAGCGGCGTCCATGCAAATGTTTTTTTTTTTTTTTTTTGCTGGGAACAGGTAAAAGTCACACGGAGCTAAGCTCGACGAAACGTTATATTATTTGTTTGTCACATCAACGTTGGCAAAAGTGCATAGTCGTTCAAGGTGAGTATTTTGTAGATAGATGTACTTCGGTAATGTGAACTATTCAGGGTAAGGTTTTAAACAACTTGTCCTCGAACTTTTAGATGATACTACGTACGTATGAGCTTTCAACTTACTATTTCATAACGTTTTTGAGTGACGCAAGTTTACGCGCATGAAGCCATCACAAGAGAATTTGCGATAATTAACTAAGGAGGCGTTCAAAATAGATATTTCGGTAATCTATATGTTCTTAGGTACATACGCATGTACAGATGTGCTGAAAAAACTTGTGAAGTTTAAATTGGGTGATCGTAAAATAAAAATTTAGGTCGAAATCTGATTTTTTCTTTTTTTTTGTGATTACAATTCTTTATTCGTAGAAAGGAAGTAAAGTGAAATGAATCAATGATCCTTTAAATCCCTGACAATCTCATCAATTTATTTCTGTTAGATTTTTTTTTTTTTTGCCATCGGCCATCGGCCATCTTTGAACAATCGGCCAACAATCGGCATCGGCCCATCGGCCAAAAAATGCCATCGGTCGAGCCCTACTCAATATCAGGTTGGCCCTCTGGGACATGTTTTTTTTTTTTTTTTTTTTTTTTTTTTTTTTTTTTTTTTTTAATTTTTAGTTTAATATTAGTTTCTGTTATGTTCTTCATATTGGTTTTTCTCGGCATTCTTCAAAAAAAGTGAGACTAAATTCTCTATTTACTGTTTGTAAAGGTGTTCCCGGCTCTGTTATTCTGTCGGTCGGAGTAAGTTGGGTAGATTGTGTCAGTGCTGCATTTATGTTGAAATAAAATGCGAAAAAATATTTATAGTCTGTCCAGTAGCAACTTTACACTCTTGCTCCTGTATTCTACATCTGCCGAGCAAGCTAGAAATTATTTTTCACATTCCATTTAAACATTGATGCAGCGTTGACCCGTTCGTTCCAACCCTCCCTCAATTTTAACAGAGATTTCTTTAAAGAGAGTAAATCATTGTCTTGATTATATTTTCGCCGTAGATGACATTTTTTGAATAAGCAATGTTATTATTCTGACGGGAATACCTTCCGCAACAAATTAACACTTGTATAGTAGAACTAGCATTCCCGTACCCGGCATCGCTCTGGTAATGGAATTAGCAGGGTTTAACAGTGCTTGGTGCATCTAGTTTCGAAAATCCCCTATAATAATTACTTATTACCTATAATTTTTTCTAATTTTGGAGGATCCCGGGATCCCTGGACTCCTTATATATATGCCCTTGTCCTTAACCGATCTTTAACTTTTATTAACGATCCTTTTAAAGTATTGATTATCTTTGCAAACACAGGCTATCCACATTTTATTGATATACCTATGTTTAAGCAAGAATTTCTTTGTATACAACATTTTTAGTTTTTTTTTTCTGGTGCTAAAATTATTAAGCTGCTTGATGAACTGACTTTGTAGCAAGCTACATAAAATTGGCCGTGTAAAAAAAAAGGTCTTCTCTTAAATCGGTCCCTGCTACTTTTAATGTCTGTCCTTGTGACTTATTAATGGTTATTGCAAAGCAAACTTTAACAGGAAACTGCACTCTTCTAAATTCAAAAGGATAGTCGGCCTGTGATGATGTTCTTAAAAACTTCGTTTCTAGCT
This sequence comes from Uloborus diversus, assembly GCF_026930045.1. Lineage (NCBI taxonomy): Eukaryota > Metazoa > Arthropoda > Arachnida > Araneae > Uloboridae > Uloborus > Uloborus diversus. The sequence goes on along the minus strand of NW_026559195.1, from coordinate 25,946 downwards.
TTGAAAAAATGAAAGCAATAGACAGAAACATTATGATTTTACTTGAGAAAAGCCTCGAAGAATCACGTGAGAAACAAAAACAATATCAAATTTATAGTTCGCTATCGACCAAAAGTTGAGATGAAGTACTGAATAATGATTTGAATGGAGGAAAGCCTTCGAAAATAAGGGATTTGAATTTCAATGACAGGTTTTTAATTTCGCAGAAATTAAGGGGTTTTAGTTAATTTCTCCCGAACTAATTGAGATTTCGAAAAATCCTTTCTTAGTGGTTACTTTCGTAATCATGCGGACATGTCTGCCAAATTTCAAGTCTGAAGCTTCAGCGGTTTCGGCTGTGCGTTGATGTATATATATATATATATATATATATATATATGTATATATGTTATCTCAGGACATTGATTTTTATATATTAAGATTGGGTAAAAAAAATATTGAGATCCGTATCCGTATCCGCGGATCTTGACACTAATGATCCGGATCCGGATCCGTATCAGCGGATCTATTTTTTGGACGATCCGGCACATCACTAGTCTGTATACTCATAGCTCCATGGTCTGTATTATGTACGTATGTATGTGCGTATGTATGTCGCATAACTCAGGAACGGAATGTCCTAGAAAGTTGAAATTTGGTACGTAGGCTCCTAGTGCGGTCTAGTTGTGCACCTCTCTTTTTGGTTGCATTCGGATGCTCTAAAGGGGGTCTTTTGCACCATTTTGGGGACAAATCATTGTTAATTTCGATGTAAACTCAAGTGGTGTTACAATTTAGCGGACTCTTGGCGATATATCGCCAGTCTTTTGGTCGCCAACTTGGCGACAAATTTGGCAATTTTTTTTTATAATCTGGGTTCCATTTGTCCACTGTTGGTGATATTTTGATAGTAAGCTATTGAATCGCATTAAAACTGCCAATAATGAGAAAATGACATCAAATTGGAGCAAAAGGAAGTCATGTGATGCACACATCAGCTCGGTTTTTTTTTTTTTTTGATGTTATCAATTCGTTTATTAGGTGCTTTAAAACTCAGACCATGCCTGTTTATGTTTATCAAATTCAATGCAGGCTCCAGTTACCTGTTGCAATATTTCAAGAGCGGATTGACCCCTTGACAAAGCTGCAGCTTTCGTCCCTGACTGTCATTAGCACAATGTATTTCTAACATAATCTACTGATCTGTCCAGATGGATCACAGGGCAATGGTCTGAGCGGAAACATGACAAGCGGTATGTCGTGTCCACTACCGCGTAATCTTCTGTCTCTTGACTAATCCTTCCATTCTTCAGACGTCAGGCTCCTAATCGTCTTCTTGACCTCCCCCAATCAGGCGTTGGAATCGCACGATCCGTTTTCGTTTCTCTGCTTCTCGTACAGCGACCTTCTGCACTTTAAAATCTGTGCGGCTTACGGCACGTGCATACTGATTTTTTTGAAGTTTAGAACTGCAGTCGAATTTGGTCATTTGAAGAGACTAGTCCATTTTCCTTTATTACGGAGATTTCATAAGAAACGGGTGGACAAAAGAGTGCATCTGTCTATTTTCCATTATTCAAAGCAAAAAATGAAATGTTTTTTAAAGATTTTACTGCACGTGTTCTGTCCTCGCGTCGCGGTTTGGTTTAAATAGCTGCCAGAAACAAAAACGAATTATATAGTAATTACTTGGGGGCTCCTCTCTCCACTTTCGATTGCCCTGGACATGTCCAGCCCCTTACGCATTAAAGAGGTGAGACAGGACGCAGGGGCGGCATTTCAGCATTTCATTTGGGGGGTCGAGTTTCTTAAACATGAATTACCTCAGTATGGAACAAAACACATATTGGCTAACTGCAAACAATCATGATATGGGGGGAGATTGCATAGTTAAAAAGTCCCCAGAAAAGATATTTATTGATGTGAGATATTTTTTTCAAAAATCGTATGTGTTTTTAAAGAGTATCTATGAAAGCATAATGAATTGAGCAGCTGAAATGTGTTTCTAGCAGAAGAAATTGATGAACACTCATTAAATAGACACCACTGCACGGGCCTCATGACCATCGTTAGACAGAGAACTCAAGAAGGAGATATTTAGCCTATATGAGAAAATTAAGTTTTTAGTTAAAATTAACCATGATTCTTCATCAGTTTTTTCTGTTCTGAAAAGGCTGGTAAAGGCTTAATGATTTTCTAAATATTTAAAAAATGGAAAACACTTGCTCATGTCTGGAAATGCGTCGAGTGTCATCAACGATTACGGAGAACCAGCCAGATTGTTTTTCTTGAACATTGATTTGAGATTTACGTAAATTGAATTTGCTCCTTTTAAATCTTCCTCTCAAAAAATTTGGGGGTGCGACCGCCCCCTCTCGACCCCCCTATTTGCCGCCCCTGACAGGACGCAATGGCTTACCCTGAACGTCCTGCATCCAATGGAACCAGTATTGACCTGTTAGACATTGCCAGTCCGGAGGAGATATAAAGACACACAGACAGACGCGCATCGAAATTAATAGTATAGATTAAGTTTATTGTAAAAAAGATTAATACGTAAGCAAGCGTATAGTTGTGAATTTCAGACTTTTGAAAATTTTCAAACTTTGCAACTAATCTAGGTTTTTGAAACTTTCTTGCTGTCAAGTCATCAGTTTAAAATCTTTTTTCACCATGTACTTGTTAACTTTGTTTTGAAAAAAATAATAATAAAATCGTTGGAGGCACAAAAAAAAAAAAAAAAAAAAAAAATGTTTACGTGCTTTGGCTTTTTAAGGAGTATTTGAATTTTCTATTTAAAAGATATGAGCGTCCTGAAGAAAAAGCTTTTTTCTCTCTCTGCATTAATAAAGGGATTCTTCGTAACCATGGAGTATATGCACGCAATTTTTTACTTGTGGTGATTCAACATTGATTTCTTAATTATGAGGTTTTTTTATTTGTATATGAAGTACAAACGATAATTAAATGAACTGGATTTTCACAAGACTTACTGAAAATTCACAGAAAGGTAATCTGACAAACATTTTTGAAGAGACCCTTTTAGAATTTGAGTGTTAACATTAGAGAATTTACCAGAACTATTTTTTTGGTCTCCACAGTATCCAAAATAAACACACGTTTACTTGATTTCCTCGCAACCCGAAACTGCGACTGTAGCCCAAATAGCTACCATCTGGCCTTCTACCGAAATGCCGTTAATTAGAAGAGCGGCTAGCGACACCGGAGGGTAGAAAAGCTTAATGAGACTGGCTCCTTTCTTGTAATTCTCGGTGGGGGTGGGTGGTGAACTGTTCTTTTGCTCCCACGCTCCTCCGAACGCCGCCGTCCACGCCTCCGCCCCTTGGCGGGACGATAAAAGAAAATTCTGCCACCAGATTTGTGCGGGAAGTGAAATCATGCTGCACTGGCTGTTAGAAATGCATTGAGGTTTCTTTTCTTAATTTTTTTATGGAGAAACATTTTCATTATGATATCAAATGCCTTTTCTGTTTTTCTTTTCTTTTCTGATAAGTACATTCCAAAATTAGTCCTTATATGGCCCTCCCTGGTCAGGTAAATGGCGAAAAATCAACTTTTGTTCCTTTTTTTTTTTTTTTTGCCTTTCTTCATCTATTTTACTTTTGTCCCCCCCCCCCGTACAAACGTGTTTGTTTGGTTTCCGCTGAAAAGTTTTTTTTTTTTTTTAACCAATCGCCTACCTAAAAATGTCTATATTTTTAAAATGTTTGTGGGAAATCAAAAACCCGTTTCTCCAAATATTTCTATGACTCATTTTTTGTTGATACAATTACATTGACCTGCCCACGGCAGAATGAATACTCGTGCATGAGGTGACTATTCGTCCCGTTTTTAACGGGACAGACCGGATTTTAGGTATCATGTCCCGTTTTCCCCCACCATCCTGTTTTCTCAAATGACTGAATGCTACTACCAAAAATCACTGGGTGGAGCTGTTAAAACTTTTCCATATCAATATACTAAATCATGCATCGTTATTTGATACATTTTATGTTTGCCCTTCCCTAATGCACTCATTAAAAGGGACATCGTATGGGTAATTCCCAGCAAAAAAGCAAAATTGCAAACCGCAGTTCTTAAAGCAATGTTGTTGTAATTTTGAAATGGGTGGTGAATGAGACAAGTGAGAAGCAAAGAGATGTAAGTGCCAGAATTTAAAATTTGGAGTTAACCACCATCGTAGATTAACTTTTCCTCTGTTTTGGGACCAGAGAACGAACTAGTAGCCCTGGTTGGCGCTGCTGTTGTAACTTGGGACGCTTTTCATATTTTAGTTTTTAACTTCAATTATTTGAATCAGATTTAAAATTTAAAAGTCACATTAAAATACCGCAACATACTTCTATGCAATATATTTTTTTAAATATAGACAGTTTTAAACTAAATATTGCCAGCCGTTTAAAGTAAAAGTTCCAAACTGTCCCAAGATACAACATCCTATTGTACCTTGCGACACTTCCTGTTATAGCATGGGAAAGCCTTCATGATCCAGGAAACAGCCATACTTGAACCAATTTTGCACCAGAAAAAGAAATGTATATATATTTTTTTCATGATAGTGAATTAAATCACGAATAATTAATTATGAATTATGAATAGTGAATTATGAATTATTTTCTTTCATTAAATGAGCTTAAAAGACTACATAAGTATAGACCATTGTTCCATGTTCCTAAACATATCTTAATTATTAAGAACCATGCATATGTTGTACCTTGGAACGTGTCTAAGTTGCAAAATGTTTGGCTGTCCCAAGGTACAGTCACCATGTGGTTTAAGAAAAACCAAAATACTGGTCAATCTAGATGCACTATCATTATTTTCTCGTAAGCAAAATTTTTAATGTACTTCTCTTTTATAACAAAACTAGTGGTACCCGTACGGCTTTGCCCGTAGTGGAAAAATTAAAAGGTCATTTGGTTCGCCTGTATATTTACAAATAATGGATGATGAATTTCTCGCCAATTGGCTATGTTTATTCGCTCTCCCATTCCACGTCATGATAATTTCGTGATTTACTCGTCCATCATATGATTATTTTGCTCCGGAAAATGTTCTTAAAATTGAAATAGAAAGAGAACAAAATCGAATTTTCAAAAAATCGCTTCAAGATGCACACCCTAACTAACTTTGTGTCAAATTTCATAAAAATCGGCCGAACGGTCGAGGCGCTATGCGCGTCACAGAGATCCAGACAGAGAGACGTTCAGCTTTATTATTAGTAAAGATAAACATAAAATTCAGTTGATTAAATTTGCAAATACAAAGACAGAAAATGAAATAAAAATGAAAATAATATTTACTTTTAAGTCATAAAATTTTCTTTCTCTCACAAAATCGTCAATTTTGCTCATTTGATGCTGATTTTTACTATAGCGCCATTTAGTAGTGAACGTTACTATTCGGGATTACAAAAACATGGCTGCTAAAAATAGATTCTTAGAAATTGGCAGTGTCCCTAGATAAAAACGTCCCAAGGTACAACAACACTCTCCCCTACAGCATGATTTAGAAGAAAAAAAAATCAATCAAACCCTACCTAGAAGCTAAACTTTAAACGTGTTTTACTCAAAACTTGAAAACGTCCACTTGCATCCATTTAATTCTCACTGCCTCAAATGCGCTTGCAAATTTTTAACACGCTTTTATTAGCTTCACTTGTATGTTTGTGAGTAACTTTCCTTTGGACTAAGAACTAGTGGCTTATTGCTGTTGGTACATTCCACCATTTTCTGAGCGTTCGTAGCCGAGCGGTCTAAGGCGCAGGTCTTCGCTGACGTCCACCTCCGGGAATCATTGGGCGTGCGTTCTAATCCCTTCTACACCGAGATTAAATTTATAATCTTGCAACTCAAATTTCGCCCACTTTTTGTGATCGGATTCTTTTAAAATATAGAATGCCAGTGGCTTATTAGAATTACTTAAAACGTACAAATCAGAGCTGCGGAGTGAAACAATGTTTGCACATGAATTTACAAGAAAGCATTCAAAATGTCTGATGCAATAGAATACTAAGATACATTCCATTATAAAAATAATAGTTTTTAATACTAAAAAAGCGCGCTTTTGTAGCAAAATGAACTAAAAAGTAAAAAATAGAATAATAGTTTAAAAAACTAAAAAAACACGCTTTAGTAGCAAAATGAACTAAAAAGTTAAACATGATATTTAGATGAGAAGTATATCAAGTAATTGACCAAACACTTGTACTCTAATTTAAAAAAAAAAAAAAAGCGTGGGGGGCTGCCTATTTACATTTTTGCATGGATAACAAGTGGAAGAAGTTTAAGACGACTGACAAGAAGACCCCCCCCCCCCCCACGCTTTTTTTTTTCATTACAGTAAAATTAAGTGTTTGGTCTATATACTTGTCATCCAAAGATTATTTTTAACTTTTTAGTTCATTTTGCTACTAAAGCGTATTTTTTTTCTTTGTTTTTTAATTAGAATGAGAGAATAAGTTGAAATAGGAAAACAATGTTGTCAATTTTTCATCTTCTCAAAAAAATATTTATGTTACTCAGAATACCAGCGTAGACTGCTGCAATATGTTACAGACAAACGGAAGCTAATAACAAACCAAATCTAATAGCAAACCAAAGGCTTTTGATGTCTCAGTTCTTGATTTTCAACTTTTAGATAAAGCCAGCATGTGTGGGAAATCCTCCAGAAATACTCCGTATTTCTAGCTAAAAGGCTTTAAAATCGTCTCGTCAATGAAATAAATTCTGTAAAAGTTGTTTCTCTGTCAGCATTATGTCACTGCAGGGAAAACAAGTTTTGCTTCTTGTAGTATACACGAGTACATACTGCATTATTTTTCTCCCCTCTCTCTTTTTCCTCTTAAATGGCTAAATTCTTTCACATTATGCGATTTCTATAATTCTTTCAGAAAAATGGAAGAAATAGTAGTTTGGTATCCCCCCCCCCCGTATTTCTAATTTTATGTGGAATTTTCCACCTTGTAAAAACCTGCAACTTTCGTAAAATGAATGTACATTTTCAAATAATAATTTTAAATTCACAAATGGACCTTTGAAAAATTTCTATACTGACGGAAATTCTCACTCTAAAACAATAACTTGTACGATGTTATAATAGAAAGGTTTGAATATTATATGTCCCGAAAATTAAACAAAGAGAGAAGATATTGTATTGCATTTTGCTGTTGGTGGTTTACTATGTGTTTTTTAAAGTTATTTCACATCAACTGCAACTACAAGACATGTGTAATATTGATGCTTTATTTTTCAAGGTTGGATAGGGGTTAGCAAATTTTGCAAAAAAAGTTAGGAAGCTTTCATACATTTTTACTTTCACCAGCAATTCAATTTCTTCAACTGTGTAGCCAAAATTGGATCACACATTTGAACGAAGTGAAAATTGCTGTGAATTCTATCTTCTTCTATCTCATGTATTTTACTTGACAGTATAAATACCATTTATTAATTCATTATTTTATTTTTTTTAGGTAAGTGCACTTTGGATTATTCTTAACGTAAGATCAGATAACAGTAAGTCAAATTTATATATTACTATATGCTCTTTTGTTTTGCTTATGCTCATAGGAATGCTAATGAGCGAAAACAGTTTCCGACATCTTTTCAATGTGGATACCGTTTTGTGTCAATAAAAGTCAATTAATCAAAGGAAAATCGGTATTGCAATGATATTGTAACGATTGTTTAGAAAATAAAACTTCGTTTTTTTCTTAATTAAAATGCATATTATCCCTGGTCCCCTCCTCTCTCTTTTTCTCCCCCCCCCTCTTTTGAAGGAGATTTTAGCATGCAAATATTAGTTTCTTTCCACCCTCCCCCCTTCCCGACGCAAATTATGACGGCTGTCTCACCCATCCTTCTTTGACAGTTCCAATTCGAAAGATTTTGGTGAGTACCCATTTCAGGTTACTGAATTCTAAAGATAACTTGAGTGCTAACTCATGAGAGCTTAGATTAAATCTTTTTGTGTTCGTTCATGCAATGCAAGTAAATCAAAGCTTATGACAGCCTAAAAAATGTTGCAAAGAAATCTGATGATAGATACCGGGACTGAGCAAAATGACCGACTTCAATTTTCTGACTCCGACAATTTTAGAGCCTTCGACTTTGACTCCTTTATCCCAAAACCAGTCCAACTCCATGACGCCAACCCCGCAGCCTTGATAAATACAAAATTTTACTTTGATTTCGCCGTATTACCAAGCTCTTTTCGTTTTGAAAGAGAGTGAGTACAGTACATAATTGTTTGTCGGCGCGTTTACGAAGGAAATGCAATACACCGGCTTAATATAGGAGTGCTGAATTCCTATAACTCCTGTAAACATTGCAACTTGTAGTTCTCCGTGGCTCTGTGGTCGAAGCTTCGTCTTGTAAGTCAGAGGTTGTAGGTTCGATTCCCGGCGGTGCCGTAGGTGTCATTTCTTTTCCTTGCGTTGTAAATTTTTCCTGTGTGTGCTCAAGGCAAGTCCTTTAGCACGCAGTTTCTATGCTTACGTTCTACGAGCACGACCGGTAGCGACCGGTTGGTTAATCACGTGACAGCAATGACGTCAGCGCTTACTAACCGGTTGTTCACGAACCGATGCTTCATCGAACGCTTTCGGTTGATCACTAGTTACTTGCGCAGACATGACGCAGACGAATATCACGCAGGGGAAAAATACATATAATTGGTCAAAAATGTCACATGGTTCCATCAACCAATTAACCAGCTAGAGTTGCGGTCGACCGGTAGATCGACCAGTGAGGCTCATAAAACGACATCGGAAGCAACCAGTTAAACGGTAGCTCGCAAGAACGCTGCGGTTAGCAACCGGTTACTCACCGGTCGACCGATGTGGCTCGTCGAACGCAAGCTATGTGAAGCTGTTCAGCTTCCGATTTCAAACTGTAGTTGACCACAATGTCGTTTTGAAATAATCCGTTTTCCACCTCTGGTTAGGAGAGAAGATTGAAAATTGTACTTGCCTTTCCTTTTTCCCTCTGCATGCCAAATTTTCTTATTTTGGTTGAAAATGCAACTCATAGAGCCAGCTTATTGTGTATTAGGACCCTTCGGGTCTTGTTTTAGTCAGCTCCATAACTTCTTAGGAGAAACGTTGAAAAGTATTAAAAATTTTTTTCAGGAGTCAACTCACTATTTCTCTTACTTTATCGTTATTTGTTAAATTTTCGGAGGAATCGTCGTTATCCTCTTATATATATAATAGCCGATGATCGAGTAATCCGCCTGTTTCAACAATGAAACTCGCGCACCGACATGATAATTTGAAAATATGTTTTGGTAATGCGTAACATGCAGGGAAAGGCTTTATTGGGATAAGGCTGAACTCGATCCGGTAACTTAACTGTTTTACTGGTAAAGACTGTCATTTCATGGGAATGATGAAACGACGCTACCTACTGGAGTTTAGGGTCCATCCACTGGAGTTAGTGTTGCAATTTCGACTATCAAAATATCACCAAACAGGCAATGGTTTCGTAAATGAAGAAGCAATTTTCACGACTTCATACCTTGACGGGCGATTTTCTAGTAATCTAATAAGCATTTATGACGAAGACGTGTATATAACACTGACGCTGTCAGAGGAGCAATAAAATTCGGAATTTTATTCAGCAATTTGAAAATCCCCCCCCCCCCCCCAATGTTAAATTTGAGCCCCTCTCATGCGTTTTTAATGGGGTTTTTTCCTTTCTCACTCTTTCTCTCTTTGGTCGTCATGTAGCCAGTGGCGACAGCTAAGTTTACCCTTTCCCTCAAAGTTTTGATTTTGTGTAATAATAGTATCCTTTCGCATACGCTTAATAAGATCACGAGTATTTCAACTGCCCTTATCTTCTTTTAAATAAGAATGCAGACTAATTTCGTAGTGCCGATGCTTTTTCCTTCGTCTGTCTCCTCTCGAATCGATCGAAGTAACAAGTGGCGCCGACGCCACTTAGATTTAGAAGGAGGATGCATGATGATTGCGATTAGGAAGGCTTGGAGGAGACGGCTCTTTGAGTAATAATTTTATAAAGGTCATCAATCCTCAAAAGCTGAGCGTTGCATTTGAATTCGAAAGATGTTTATGAAGATGTTGAATTAATTTTGCCATCAGCAGAAGAGGCGACTTTATCTCCCCGCCGCCCCCAGGCAGATTTTAAATATGAATTTAATGTAGTATGTTTCTTCTATTTTAGATTCGTTTAACCTTTTTCGTGCGTCACTTATTTTCATATTTCGCTAAAGACTAAACAGTAACACATACAAAACAAAAATTAAAATAAATCAAATATAATGATAACGGTAAAGAACAAATACGCATCAATCACTCAATAAACCACAATTGAATATTCTTTAGTATGCCTCTGAAAATCTTAGTCGAACTCCAATCTTATTGCGACTTCCCGCTGAACATAATGACGCTTCCCGGTTTTAGTCTTCGTACATATTATTTTTATCTAATTTTTATCTTGCCTATAAGATATTTCCTTTTTACAATATGTGTGAAAGTAAATAGCTTATTACATAACAAAAAAAGGATATCGCTACAGAAATTTAAAAAAAAAAAAAAGAAAAAACGCAAAATTTTACTTTCAAGAACAGTAAATATATATATATATATATATATATATATATATATATATATATATATATATATATATATATATATATATATATATATATATATATATATCCCCCTCCCCCATGCAGTTGCCTGCTCTGCCTATTTGGGAATAAGGCAGAGTCGATTTGCAGTAAATTCAAACTTGCGAAACGTTTTGAACAACATACTTGAGTTTGTCGCCATGCGTAACACCACCTGGTGTAGGTTTACTTACTATAATAGATTTATATCATGAATTAATAAAAAAAATTCTTTAATAGCTATAATTGTTTACAATAATTCTCCAAAATGTCCCTCGTGGATTGAGTGACATTTGCTTCAACGCCGACTACATCTCATTCAAGGAGTCTCGTAGTTCTCCTCTTCTATGAAGCAATCCTTGTTTTCTCATCATTTGATGAGCCTCGCTGTAAGAACAATTTTTCATTAGTTAAGAATGCGAAAAATTCTTTAACAGCATAACATTTTTTTTCTAAAAACTCACTGCATCTTCTTAGAGCAGTCCAAAGAGATGATAGTCAGAGGGAGAAAGATCTGAGCTATAGGAAGGCTGTACCAGACTCTTAAATCCCAACCTGTTGATTGTTTCTACGGTGTGATGGGCCGTATGCGGCCTGGCGTTGTCTTACAACAACAAAACTTCCTTTGAGAGTAGAACACGGCGTATGTGCGTATCTCATTATACGTCGTTTACATTCGTACGACTTTTATTTTTTATTGAGCAATCACGATTGCTTATTGCTTTCACTTGACTGTTTTTGGCGTGCTATCATTTTATTTTCCCACCGCCACCCTCCGCACCTTCATCGTCGATCGGCTCCTCACGATGCTGCTCCTATAGTGAAAGTTGTCTCCACACTGTTAAAACTACAGGTTGCGTTTGGCACCTTTCAGTGGTGAAACGCTTGTTCACCAGCGACACCCGATAGAGAGCCGAAATTGCACCCTTAGCAAGGGTGAAAAACTGGCTCCCTTCACCCAACGTGCACCGTAGCACAGTGTGGCATAGTGGGCAAAAATCCACCGAACTCGCGCGTTTTGAGCTAGGATCTTCTATCATGACTCAAAATGCGGCAAAATTCTTCGACTATTTTTTAGTGGTGCTACAATTTTGAATTTCTTAACCCCCTAAGCCCCGCAGAGCTCAGAATGGACCCAAGTCGCGATTTTGAAAACTAAAATGTATGACCATATTTTTTCCCTGATATGTGGCTCAATGCTTAGTATAAATCGAGGAATTTGATGATAAAACACAACTTTTGATCGCTGCCGGATGTTTAGAAATGCTTTTTTCCACCGTATAAGTCATTAATAACATGATTTTTCAGGTTTTTCCGTTGAAAGAATGGGTTTTAACGGTCTTCACACATCTCCCGCTCAAGAACAAATATATATTTCAATTCTAATCTACAAGTTTTCAATCATTTTCCAAAGTTCAAAAGGTAAAAAACCTCCCTAAAACACCGAAAAATTGCTCAAAGTCCGAATTTCAGCTCGAGAACCTACCATTGCCCACGGGAATAAATCTGCAATAGCGGCAAACAGCTTATTTTATATGTATACATTTATGTGTATACATTTTGAGAATAAATCGTCTGCGTTCGAATTAAGACATTTAGAATTTCCGAATGCTTTTGATGTTTTTAAGAAAATTTAATGTATTAAAGTTGAGCAAATGTGTAGACGCAATATTAGTATGTTTGTTTCCTTGGATTAATCGCAATATTTGAATTATGGCAGGTATGTTCACTCTTTTACATAAGTATGCAAAACAGAAAACTTTGTCCTCTGTTACATAAATAAGTATTTAAACAAATTATGTAAATTACATTTTTTAAAAATCAGTTTCTGCGTGTAAGACCAACAAAACAACATAAATTTCAATATAAATTCAATAAAACTTTATAATAAAGTTAAAATAACATGTCTTTACTGTTTTTCATACTTCTAAAGTGAAAGCTAATGGACATATAATTATAAATATTTGTTTTTTAAATTAAATAGAGTGAAGTAAAATCATATAATTTCATTAATCCTTTCATCCCTACCTTAAATTTAGCTGTATTATAACCTAAAAATGATTTTATTAGGAACAAAACTGGGGCTAAAAGGGTTCATCTGAGCATTAATTGTTTAGTTTAAAACACATTAAAATTTTTAACATGTGTTTTTACATTTTAAGTAAGAATTTCAACAAAAAACACTTACGTAAAAGAGTGAACATACCAGTTACAAATCCAAGATTACGATTATTCCGAGGAAACAGACAAACATACTAATTTTGCGTCTACACATTTACTCAACTGCTTATTTAATACATTAAATTTTCTTAAAAACATCAAAAGCATTCGGAAATTCTAAATGTAAAGGTCTTAATTCGAACGCAGGCGATTTATTCTCAAAATGTATACACATAAATGTATATATATAAAATAAGCTGTTTGTTGCTATTGCACAGATGTATTCCCGTGGACAATGGTAGGATCTCGAGCTGAAATTCGGACTTTGAGCAACTTTTCGGTGTTTTAGGGAGGTTTTTACCTTTTGAACTTTGGAAAATGATTAAAAACTTGTAGATTAGAATTAAATATATATTTGTTCTTGTGCGGAAGATGTGTGAAGACCGTTAAAATCCTTTTTTTTTTCAACGGAAAAACCTGAAAAATCATGTTTTTAATGACTTATACGGTGGAAAAAAGCATTTCTAAACACCCGGCAGCGATCAAAAGTTGTGTTTTATCATCAAATTCCTCGATTTATACTAAGCATTGAGCCTCATATCAGGGAAAAAATATGGTCATACTTTTTAGTTTTCAAAATCGCGACTTGGGTCCATTCTGAGTTCTGCGGGGCTTAGGGGGGTAAGAAATTCAAAATTGTAGCATCACTACGAAATAGTCGAAGAGTTTTGCCACATTTTGAGCCATAATAGAAGATCCTAGCTCAAAACCCGCGAGTTCGGTGGATTTTTGCCCACTATGCCACACTGTGCGTAGGTGAAAGATGGTACTCTAGGTGAGAAAAATGGCACCTTTATTGCTTCCTAGAGAGATTCCCCCCCCCCGTTTTGTTTGCGTTTTTTAATACAATTGTGTTTTATTTATTTTGATTTATATATACGAAGGCATTTGATCACATTTCAACTTTCGAACATAGTTTAGAAGTGTTCATGACTTTAATTTGTCTGTCCGTGCACTAACTTTCTTATATTCACACTTGGATTCCTCAGTAATGAATATGTTGTTGACAACTTTTACTGCATGATCCGTACTGAAAATGAATAGGGAAGGTAGTTACCAATCATTTGTCGGAACAACCAGAAATATTAGTTAACATTAGATTAGAATTATGAGAAAATAAAAGCGTTCATAAACGTTTAAAATTTTAATCGAGCGTAACATATCAATACTTAGTATAAGATTCGATATTTGAGTATCCTTATGCGTACAAGATAAATACTGATTTAAAAGCCCTTCTTTCCAATGTCAAGTTTTCCGTCAGATTTAAAAATAAAAACGAGTAGATAACTACATTCGCTTCATGCAATAACGCCTAAGAAAGATACGTTAACCAAAACACGATGTGAAACTCATGAGTCAAACGCTGATTGAGAAAGATTTCTTTTCAGGCGGTTTTTTTTTCCTCCGCCTTTGCTGCTTTGTTAGTTTCTACTACGTAGTTATTTCATTTGAGAAGAAATAGATATTGGTATATTGGCTGCTCACGTCGATGCATTTTTATTCCGGAATTAGCAATTCAATTATCAGATGATTTAAACGTTTTCATTTTTAATGTTGTTGTTGTTCAAGATAGTACTGATAGATAGTTTTAGGTAACAGTTTTGCAGGACATAAATAGCAAGATATTAAATATTTAATAAGGCAAACGGAACAATAAGCAGTTGTCAACATACTTTAAACACTTTAAATATGTTCGAAAGCTCTAAGTGCTACAATATGATCAAATGCCTTTACTTACGCGATATTTCGAAGATTAATCCACGAAATTTTCAGTTTTGTACTTCATTCAATGTGAGAGCAAAATTCGTTGCAACTTCCTTCGTTCGCCTTTCAAACTGAAGTTGTCGTTGGACGATTAGTCAGAGCGCATGCGCAATGAGTCGCTCTCCTATTGAATCACTTTTGTTAACGTCGTTCACCCACTGAGGAACCAAAAGCACTTTGACGACACTTCCTAGCCTCCGTTTCACCCCGCGGCCCTGTTTTTTCACCCTAGGGTGAAATTCTTTACCCCTGTGGCACTCCTGGTTTTAACAGTGCAGGTTGCATCCATGTCCTACACACAGGCGCATACATACACAACTACACACACACACACACGCCCACACAAGCACACACATACACAAACACATGCATACATACAGACACCTACGCATACACACACACATACACACAACTCCCCACACATTCATGCCTGCACACAGACATAGACACATATGCCTGCACACTCATACACATACCCCCCCCCACACACACATTCACATGTACAACTACCCACACACTTATGCCAGCACACAGACACAAATACACATGCCTACACACACATACACATACCCCCTACACACAAACACACATACCCCCCCCCCACACACAAACACACACACCTACATACACACACTGGTGATTGCGAAAAATATAATTTGAATTCAAAATGTTAAAATTCAAATTAATCTTTTTAACTTTTTTTTTATCGCGATTTCATTTCTTTCGTGTCCATTGTTTGCTCAGTTTTTAAAAAATACACATACCTTATCAATTAAAATGTTTTTAGTGTCATGTGCCGAATGCTAGTATGTAACAAGGGCGCTCATATGCAAAATTTTAAGGGGGAGGGGGCTCAGATATTTTCTCCATGGTTTAGCAGAATATTTTCCCCGTAGAAACCGATTTCAGTACAGATTAGTGTTATTAAAATTTGACATTTTTAATAACTTATTCATTAATTGCTAGAGAAGAAATGTTTTTACATTTTTGCAAAGAAAAAAGTACTTAAATCAAGGAAGTTCTAATTTCAAAAGGGGGGGGGGCTTAAGCCCCCTCCCCCCCATATGGCCACCCTTGGTATGTAACGATGTGAGTTTTTTGGAACGAAGTTGATCTTAGTCATACCTTCACTGGTCGGTCTACTCAACGCATATTTAACCAGAAAGCAATTTTGCATCAATTATAATTTTGAGCAATGACTTGCGAGCTATAGTTAAACCGAAAGTGGAACGTGTAAGCTTTCTTCTGACCGATTCTTTTCAGAAGTTCCAAACTTTAAGCTTCGTATTGTCCTTAATTGCGAGCTTTCGTTGTGGAAGGCAACCATGCTCTATTCAATTAAAAGTGTAATTGTTACGCAGACTGACACAATATATATATTCTTTGGAACATAGTCACCGATCCCATTGCCCGGCACCGTCTTTGTTTGCCGAAGAGAATCGAACGTTTTCTGTATGTGGCCAAGTTTGTGCTATCTATTGTTTTCAATCGACGTTTCTTTTTTTCTTCTCCCCCGATTCCCTCACATCTATTGCTTATCTAGATTGTTATTCGGACGGTCGCTCACGACTTTTTCATTAGGAGGAGTTTCGAACCAATTGTTTTCCATTTTGTGCAATTACGGCGAAAGGAATCTGTTGAGATAGGTGGCGTATAAAAGGCAGACAAAGAGTCCGTTTAGTTGATTTATTTTTCCTCTGGTAATTTGTGTCCGTGACCATCGAAATGCATCAATTTGGGAAAGATTTTCCGATTTTTCTTTCCCATAACCTTCAGCAATATATATTTTGTTTCAGAATAGTTCGGTTAGGCCCTACTCTGCTGTGCTCCGTAAATCTCGGGTTCAAACGTAGCCATTCCTGAGAATGACATCGATGAGAGATGGACGTGTCAAAGATTTCCTATGTGGACGTTGTCAACTTATCGCAATGGAATGATGGCATGGGGAAGCTTCCCAATCTCGCTTTGTTTCCGAAATAAAATGATAGTGACTTCAACGCCGGCCGCGCCAACCACAAAATTTGTCGTTGTCGAGTTGTCGTCCACTTGTTGCTTTAGTCTTGCTTATGGTTTAGTAATAAGTTTTATTCCATTTCACACCATAGCATAATGCTACCAACAAATCATAATCGTCTGGGTGAAAGTAATTTTTACTAGTGGGGTAAATGCCGTCCAATGAATAAACAACACTCGAGTATTAGAACCAATGACCTTTGCAGAAAGAAAGTGATTGATTTTGACCCCTCCCCCCATTGTAGCAGTCATGGTCATCATATTTAGACTTAAGACTTAGCCACAAAAATTATGGTCCTTTGTTTAGAAGCACCTAGTTAGCGGCCATCATTTCCCTTAGTACAGAATGACTGGCTTAACCATCGAGAGACGGCACCACCAGCCATATGCACCGCCACAATTTGTATGTGAAACTAAAACAGAAGGAGAGAGAAATTTTCTCCAATCAACACCCGTCGTCGCTACTCAACTACCAAGTTCACTAAAGGTCTTCCAGATTGAAGTACGGATTAAAAATGATATTCAAGGAACAATTTTTTTTTTTTTTTTAATCTTCACCGATCATTGAAATTTTACTCCCCGACTCGCACCATGATTTTCAGCCCTACCAACTCGGAGTTTTTGTAGCTTAATTTACTATGAATCAAATATTTGAAGCATCTCTTTGGTTCCACGAACAAGATTAAATGTGTGATTCATTGTTTTAATTTTCAGTTCTTGATTAATATTTAGTGATATTAGTCAATTAGTTTTATATTACTTTGTACTACTCATGTTTTTAATACGGCCTATTGTAGGCTTGTGTAATAAAAAGTACCGTATGCTTGATTTTGATTTGGGGGGGGGGGGGGCTGGCATATTTTAATGATACCTCTCTGCACCCAACGCCTTGACAACGTACATTGAAGCGGAAAAAGGGCAATTCCATGTGTTATAATTAAAAATTTAGGGCACTATATTAAAACCAAGTGCGCATTACTCCAGAGAGAAACTCGCAGGGTTAAGTCGTTCTAAGACTCATTTAAGCACTGTTATACATACGTTTATACATATGAGACATCAAACATGATAACCCCAAACCTGTATGAGTATACCTTTATACGAACATTCCTATTTGGAATCAAGTTTACGCCAATTTGCCGAATGATAAACAAACACAGCACAAGAAAATCTAAGAAGATTCTTCTGCCTGTGTATAGAAGTTTGTTAAGACCTCATTTGGGGTATGCTGTTCAGTTTTAATCTCCTTAACTCAAAAAAGGTATTTATTTATTGTAAAGGATTCAAAAGAGGTCTGCTAGGCTAGTGAGGGACTGTTAGATTTAGATTATGATGTTAGACTTAGAAAGCTTAATATGCATAGTCTGGAACAAAGGAGTGACAGAGGGGACATGATTCAGTTGTTTAACACTTTCCGGCGCGGTGGTCACAAAAAGGGACACCAATTTTAAAAATTTCTTTAAAAAAAAGTTTTTTCTTTAAAACTCCAAAAATCGCTGCATTTGTTGCTTTTATTTCTCTTTAATGCACAGAGATGGCAGCACTATTAAATATGACTCTTTTTGTTGGCTTAATTTCTTGTTTAAAATACCTCGATTTTCAAGCTCAAATACAATATTTTTTTCAAGATTTTAAAATTTACACCATAAACTAAATTAGTCAACCATTTTCCCTCAGGAATCCTGAGCTAATCAATCATAATTTTGCAAAAGATTCAAGTTCATTTTTGAATGCATAAACAAAGCTTCTTTCCAGGTGTCCCCAAATGTGGACACCGCCCGTCTAGAGCATTGATCTCACTGTTGTGGGTGAAAGATGTAATTTGATACATTTCAGAAAAGGGGGACCAAAAGAATAGTTTACAATGGGCTTTTGTTTATTTATTTTGGGTTTTTGACCAAGAACAGGTGAATTTGAAGGTCCATGACTGCACACATTTGAGATCTGCTTTTCCTACCAGACAGTTGTATACTTTTTTTATTATCAGCTTTGATATTATTTTTTCTGTAAATGGTATTATACAGTCGTATTTTTTCATTTAATATTTTATAGCACAAAGGGGGGCACATAAAGCAAGAACAATGTGCCAAAAATATTTTCAACATTTTAAATTGCTTATTTAGATAATTTTATATAATCTATATGAACTTTCTTGAATTTTACTTCATCTTTATCTTGGAATTTTTATAGTAAAAATATTGAATTTTGTGTTCTAAATATGCTTAATGGCATAAATTATTGAAATAATTAGTAAAAATGCTTAAGAGCTTAAAATATTTGAAATTACTCCAATTGTCATACGAGGTAAGCATAACCACTTCAGAAAACAATTTCTGCTCTAGGAGGGCGGTGGTCACAAACGGGGACACCACCCCCAGCTGGAGGGGGTGAATTAAAAAAAAATTTGACTCTAGAATCTATGTCCAGATAACCAATTTATCCCATCCATTGTGTTTTTTTATTATATTTCTAAAATTTTAATGACCCGCGCCTGTAAGGGTTAAATTTATTAAAGTAAAAGATGTTAAAGGATTACATTTTTGCACAGAAAGCAGAACGAGGGGTCATTGTTTTGAGTTATTCAAATCTTAGGCTACCTTGGAAATAGGCAAGAATTGCTACTTTTGTAAGGTTGTGAGCACTTGGAACAGTTTACCGGATGGGGTTGTGATGAGCAAGGGGGTAAATAGCTTTAAGATGGCCCTTGATCTGCATTAGGGACTAATAATTTGGCTAGGCCCAGTCTAGCTTTTCTCCGCATCACCCCACCACTTAGCGTTATGCCTTAGGTTAGGACCAGCCTAGCTGAGCCCACACTGTAAACTAGTATGTTGTGGCCATCACGAAACTTTCTTCTATATTTTTCTTTTTTTTTTTCTGATCCCTCCCCATGCTTGACGAGGAAGCAATATTCCCAACAAAAACAAAATTACACATGCAAAAACTTGACGACCATCCCAATGTCTGAATTATTGCAAAAGCAAAGCAAAGAGCGAAAATTGAAAGTTATTTCAAAAGCCTTGCTTGAATTAATTACAAATATTTTATTTGTTAACAAACATAAGATGGCAACAGTTAAAAATTTTAAATCATTGAGATCATATTTCCTATCATTTCCATACAATTAAAATCACGAGAAATACGCAGACGACAATCTATTACGATTTATCTTTCTTATTGTTGCATTAATAAAAATATTTTTATTCGCAAAAAAAAAATCAACACCTCTTCTAGCGATCGGCGTCAAAATAGAACCAAAGCCTGTTTACATATGGATTCACATATATTCCAAATTTCAACCAGAACGTAGCATTACTTCTTGAGATAGGACACTCAAAATGGAAAATAAGAACGGGTGATTGCGCTACCCCCCTTTTAGCTGTTGACACAAAAATAAAATCAGTTCTTATACCCACTAAGGGCTACTTGCCGATAAATTTTTCTTTCATTCCGTTCATTATTTCTTGAGATACAGCAGTCACAATTGACGACAAAAAACGTTCTACAGCTCAACCCCCGTTTGAGTTATTGACACCAAAATTGAATCAGCACCTGTTCCTGTTAATACCAACATATGGACCAAATTTTGTTTGATTCCGCCAGTAACTTCCTGAGGAATAGCAAGCACGCGTAACTCGAAAAACGTCCCATTGCTCCACCCCCCTTGGAGGAATTCGCGCCAAAAACTAATGGGCACAAGTTCACATAGGGGCACATATGTGTACTAAATTTCGTTCGATTTCATGCGGTAGTTTTTGTTGTAGAGCGGCCACAAAAAACTGGTCACACACAGACGTGACACACATACACACACACACACACACACACACACACATACATACACACACACAGACAGACAGACATTTTCCAAAAATGGTCGAAATGGACTCAGCACACCTCAAAACGTTCGAATCCGTCAAAATTCGAAATTCGAAAATTTGCACGAATCCAATACTTTCTTCTATATATTAGATATAGAAGAAAGTAAAAATCTCGGAAAACTCTCTGAATATACAAAAAAGCTTTCCGTAATACACAGATTCGTACGCCCTCAGCAGTTTTCTGCTCTTATCAAATACATTTCCCGTTTAACAAGAAAGTAAGAGTCGACGCATGCGCAGCCCACGCTTGAATTTTATAGTCCAGCAGAAAATCCAAACTGAAACTCGTGAAAGCACGCAATGACTCATGTGCGAAGTAACACTCATCAAGGCCATTAGTAGAAGTTTTGTTCCTCGCATGAATTCACTGAAGATAATTTTAAAGTCTTATATTTTCTTGCTAATGTATCGTCATGAGATTGAATTTGAAGCTACGGTCACTTAGGCTGCGTTCGGAAACGATCCACCGGTTACACCGCGTGGTTAGTCCGGTGTGGTTATGACGTGTTTGGAATTTCTCTAGGAATTCCGGTAGAACAGCTGTGTTTCCGAACGCTCGTGGTTAAACCGCGGTAGTTCTAATTCAGCAGCAAACGACACTCCAATCAACGCGTAACTTTCATAGTAGGCAAGTCACGTGCGTTACGATCAAAACATGAAACACGACCGGATTGGCCAACACAGACTTTGTGACGTTTGTGATGTCGCTAACCGCTTCCAAACAGCGGTGCCACAGGTTGCTACCAAGTCGACCGCCAGAAAACAACCGCAGTGTTTCCGAACGCGGTTAAGTGACGTCACCGGTTCCACCGCAAGCGTTTCCGAACGCTTGCGGTTGCACCGAGGCGACCGATCCGCGTTTCCGAATGCACCCTTATTTTTAAGTACGAAGTGCAACTTCTCGACGTATGCTCGCGGAAGGAATACAAACTGAAATTAAAAACCAAATAACTGCCGAGAGGACGCCATGAAATTCGTTGCGTTGCATAACTTGTGTAGGTAATTTACTTTTTTCTTGGATACTTTTCTTTCTACCAAATGGGTACACTGTAAAAAAAATTCGGAAACGTTTCTGAGTATATCGTGCAGCTGCGGTTCATGAAATTTTCGAAAACGTTTCTGAGTATTTCGGAATTCTCTTTCTGTAATGTCCGGAAACGTGTCTGAGTATTTCGGAATCCTCTTTCTGTAATGTCCAGAAACGTGTCTGAGTATTTCGGAATCCTCTTTCCGTAATTTTCAGAAACGTTTCTGAGTATTTCGGAATCCTCTCTCCGTAATTTCCAGAAATGTTTCTGAGTATTCTGTGCAGCTGTGGTTCATGAAAGTTTCGAAAACGTTTCCGAGTATTTCGGAATTCTTCAAACAATTTTCAAAAACGTTTCCGAGAATTTCGGAATCCTTTTTCCGTGATTTTTTCTAAAATATAATTCTTTATTATAGTATTGCATACCATATCAGTTTCAATTCTTTCATATCTAAGAGCAATAATACAAGCAATTTTAGAATCATTCGTGGATTTTTTTTTTTTTTTTTTTGGAATTTCTAATGACAAATAGCATGGTTAACAGCATAACATATGCACAGTTATAAATTTTTGAAAAATTATTAAATAATCTACTAGTTTCACTCCTAATCACAAAATCGTCGGGGCATTGGAGTGGGGGGTACCTTCTGAAAAGTGGGGATTGTTTGTTAAACAATCTTAAACTTCAGTTTTTCTCTCAATATTTTCAAGACAAAACTATCAACATATTGTATTTTTAATGCAGAACTTAAAAACATATCTTGTATCAAACTTGATAGCTTTTATCTTCGGATAAAATTTGACAGGACTTACCTACCCTTCGCGTTCCGAAATTCGTTCACCTCAAATCAATTTCTCTGACGAACAAAGTGTACCGAAAAGTACCAACAGAGAAATTGATGAATTTAAATATGACACCAAGTCCCCCTGCTGGAACCATTCGGGTTGATTCTTCTGTTCTTGCCCTTTCCAGCTCATCACAAATATAAATACTTATTCAAAATAGGTTACTGATTTTATTTTTACAGTGTGCGCAAAATGCATTATATATTTTATTTATTAAAACATTGAACTCTATTACATGATTATTCCATTTCATATATACGAGAATACCCCCCCCCCCCCACCATAAGAGTGATGGTGCACCCATAAAATGCTATGAAGCACCCCCCCCCCCCTCGAAAAAGCAACATCATATACATTATAAATCAAAGTATCATATACATTATAAATCAAAGTATCATATACATTATAAATCAAAGTATCATATACATTATAAATCAAAGTATCATATGAATTATAAGTCAAATACTTTAATGCGGTGTAAAAATACAAAATTATTTTATTAAGTCTTTTTTTTTTTTTTTTTTGTTTTTGGTAAAATTGAGGCTCGTAAAACGAAAAAAATGAAGACACTTTTAAATACATACATGTATTTATTTGTTAAATAAATTAATACACATTTAACTAATTTAAAGCGTTTCGCTAATGCAAATATTTAAAGAGATATCGTCATTTAGATAATACTGAAGCACTATGTTCCTAATTACAAGAGATAGTTTTTTTTTTTTTACTTCATACAATCTAGCTACACTGTTTACAAGAGAATGAATACATGCAACCTTAAAGACGAACTATCAAACCTGACAATTTGCATATTATAACATTTAATTCATAATGCTTGATACATAAATGTTCAGCCTAATATTAACTGAGATTGACACATAAAAACAAAGTACACAATAACACTTATTTAAATTTTTTTTATATGAACTAAATCTCTTTAAAGTAATAGAGTTGCAAAGCGACTTACCTATTCGTCGGTGGTGGTCTTTTGCAGGCTTTGGTCACCAAAAAGGTGATTTTTATGACAGAATAAAATTCTGCCAACAAAAATTACCCATTTGGTAGAAAGAAGAAAAGTATCCAAGAAAAAAGTAAATTACCTACACAAGTTATGCGACGCAATGAATTTACATGGCGTCCTCTAGGCAGTTATTTGGTTTTTAATTTCAGTTTGTATTCCTTCCGCGAGCATGCGTCGAGAATTTGCACTTCGTACTTAAAAATAAGTGACATAGCTTCAAATTCAATCTCATGACCATACATAAGCAAGAAAATATAAGACTTTAAAATTATCTTCAGTGAATTCATGCGAGGAACAAAACTTCTACTAATCCCCTTGATGAGTGTTACTTCGCATACATGAGTCAGCACTTGTTTTCATTGCGTGCTTTCGAAAGTTTCAGTTTAGATTTGCTGCTGGACTATAAAATTGCCGTGTAATCTGCGCATGCGTCGACTCTTACTTTCTTGCTAAACGGGAAACGTTTCTGATTATAGCAGAAAACTGCGGAGGGCGTACGAATCTGTGTATTACGGAAAACTTTTTTGTATATTCAGAGAGTTTTCCGAGATTTTTTACAGTGTAATTTTTGTAGGCAGAATTTTATTCTGTCATAAAAATCACCTTTTTGTGACCAAAGCCTGCAAAAGACCACCACCGACGAATAGGTAAGTCGCTTTGCAACTCTATTACTTTAAAGTGATTTAGTTCATATAAATCTCGTTAAAAAAAAACTATTCCTCAGTATCATTTTTTCGTTGTAAACTATTGCAATTTGAAAATATTTTACATTACGTAGAACACATATTTAAAGTGCAAGTGTGTCTAGTTTTATTCTGTAAAATTTATGAATTGAAGATTATAAAAAACTTTAAATAAGTGTTATTGTGTACTTTGTTTTTATGTGTCAATCTCAGTTAATATTTGGCTGAACATTTATGTATCAAGCATTATGAATTAAATTTTATAATATGCATATTGTCAGGTTTGATAGTTCGTCTTTAAGGTTGCATGTTTTCATTCTCTTGTAAACAGTGTAGCTAGATTGTATGAAAAAAAAAAAAAAAACTATCTCTTGTAATTAGGAACATAGTGCTTCAGTATTATCTAAATGACGATATCTCTTTAAATATTTGCATTAGCGAAACGCTTTAAATTAGTTAAATGTGTATTAATTCCTTTAACAAATAGATTCATATATGTATTTAAAAGTGTCTTCATTTTTTTCGTTTTACGAGCCTCAATTTTACCAAAAGCAAAAAAAAAAAAAAAAAAAAAAAAAAAAAAAAAAAAGAAAACGACTTTATAAAATTAATAATTTTGTATTTTTACACCATATTAAAGTATTTGACTTATAATTTATATGATACTTTGATTTATAATGTATATGATACTTTGATTTATAATTCATATTATACATGAAATATTATTTATCTCAGCAGAGCTTCATTAGTACGATTTATTTTAATTGCAATGTACCTGCCCTTAAGGGAAATAAGCTGCAAATATAACAAACAAGAATTATTTCTCAATAATATATTTTTGTATATATATGAAATACACAAGCAATGAATAGCAATGAGAAAAAGAAAATTAAAAGTAGCAATTATTAGTATAAAAATGAAAGGTTGAATTCGCGGAGCTCATCAGCCGTGGAAGATCCGATAAATATGGTCAAAAGACCAAAAGATATTAAACTACTTACTAAATGGAGAGTGTTTAAGCTCTAATATATGCATTACATTGGGCCAAACGCATCATATGCTAAACTATATGCAATAAACAAGAGCTTAAACCTAAAATTAAAAGTAGGGGTTTTTTACCTCGGCTAAATTAAGAAACAAGTCCCTATAATTTGTCTTCCTCAGGACAGTGCCTACTGCATGCATACTAGTTTAATGTAGGACAGTCAGGAGGAATGAGTCAGTGGCAAAAATGGAACAGCTGCATTTACATGCCAAAATAAAAAGTAATATTATTTCATGTCATTGTTTTAAAAGTGATCGTTTTTAAAAAACTATGTTATTAATATACAATGTACATATGGGGAGAAGACGAGGGGCGTTCACCACGCAGACTGTGCCATTGACATTTTCAGGGGTTGCTTTTTCAAGGGGGGGGGGTGCTTTATAGCATTTTATGGGTGCACCATCACTCTTATGATGGGGGGGGGGATTCTCGTATATATAAAATGGAATAATCATGTAATAGAGTTCAATGTTTTAATAAATAAAATATATATTGCATTTTGCGCACACTGTAAAAATAATATCAGTAACCTATTTTGAATAAGTATTTATATTTGTGATGAGCTGGAAAAGGGCAAGAACAGAAGAATCAACCCGAATGGTTCCAGCAGGGGGACTTGGTGTCATATTTATATTCATCAATTTCTCCGTTGGTACTTTTCGGTACACTTTGTTCGTCAGAGAAATTGACTTGAGGTGAACGAATTCCGGAACGCGAAGGGTAGGTAAGTCCTGTCAAATTTTATCCGAAGATAAAAGCTATCAAGTTTGATACAAGATATGTTTTTAAGTTCTGCATTAAAAATACAATATGT